>NW_027368602.1:0-48688 GCF_046119375.1 Phyllobates terribilis | reverse complement strand
AAGGAGCTGGCATCTCACTCTCTTTGAATCTTCTTTATCATGCTAGGATTAACAGGAAAAAGCTAAAAATTTCAGAATTGCACCGTGCAATGTGGAGATATTACTGTTTGTGCATTTACAATATTCATTGATTTTTGCCATTGAAAAACATGTTTTTCATATACCAGAAATGTTTGAAGCTACTGACTGAATGAAAGGAGCTGGCATCTCACTCTCTTTGAATCTTCTTTATCATGCTAGGATTAGCAGGAAAAAGCAAAAAATTTCAGAATTGCACCTTGCAATGTGGAGATATTACTGTTTGTGCATTTACAATATTCATTGATTTTTGCCATTGAAAAACATGTTTTTCATATACCAGAAATGTTTGAAGCTACTGACTGAATGAAAGGAGCTGGCATCTCACTCTCTTTGAATCTTCTTTATCATGCTAGGATTAGCAGGAAAAAGCAAAAAATTTCAGAATTGCACCTTGCAATGTGGAGATATTACTGTTTGTGCATTTACAATATTCATTGATTTTTGCCATTGAAAAACATGTTTTTCATATACCAGAAATGTTTGAAGCTACTGACAATGAAAGGAGCTGGCATCTCACTCTCTTTGAATCTTCTTTATCATGCTAGGATTAACAGGAAAAAGCAAAAAATTTCAGAATTGCACCTTGCAATGTGGAGATATTACTGTTTGTGCATTTACAATATTCATTGATTTTTGCCATTGAAAAACATGTTTTTCATATACCAGAAATGTTTGAAGCTACTGACTGAATGAAAGGAGCTGGCATCTTACTCTGAATCTTCTTTATCATGCTAGGATTAACAGGAAAAAGCTAAAAATTTCAGAATTGCACCGTGCAATGTTGAGCTATTACTGTTTGTGCATTTACAATATTCATTGATTTTTGCCATTGAAAAACATGTTTTTCATATACCAGAAATGTTTGAAGCTACTGACTGAATGAAAGGAGCTGGCATCTCACTCTCTTTGAATCTTCTTTATCATGCTAGGATTAGCAGGAAAAAGCAAAAAATTTCAGAATTGCACCTTGCAATGTGGAGATATTACTGTTTGTGCATTTACAATATTCATTGATTTTTGCCATTGAAAAACATGTTTTTCATATACCAGAAATGTTTGAAGCTACTGACTGAATGAAAGGAGCTGGCATCTTACTCTGAATCTTCTTTATCATGCTAGGATTAACAGGAAAAAGCTAAAAATTTCAGAATTGCACCGTGCAATGTTGAGCTATTACTGTTTGTGCATTTACAATATTCATTGATTTTTGCCATTGAAAAACATGTTTTTCATATACCAGAAATGTTTGAAGCTACTGACTGAATGAAAGGAGCTGGCATCTCACTCTCTTTGAATCTTCTTTATCATGCTAGGATTAGCAGGAAAAAGCAAAAAATTTCAGAATTGCACCTTGCAATGTGGAGATATTACTGTTTGTGCATTTACAATATTCATTGATTTTTGCCATTGAAAAACATGTTTTTCATATACCAGAAATGTTTGAAGCTACTGACTGAATGAAAGGAGCTGGCATCTCACTCTCTTTGAATCTTCTTTATCATGCTAGGATTAACAGGAAAAAGCTAAAAATTTCAGAATTGCACCGTGCAATGTGGAGATATTACTGTTTGTGCATTTACAATATTCATTGATTTTTGCCATTGAAAAACATGTTTTTCATATACCAGAAATGTTTGAAGCTACTGACTGAATGAAAGGAGCTGGCATCTCACTCTCTTTGAATCTTCTTTATCATGCTAGGATTAGCAGGAAAAAGCAAAAAATTTCAGAATTGCACCTTGCAATGTGGAGATATTACTGTTTGTGCATTTACAATATTCATTGATTTTTGCCATTGAAAAACATGTTTTTCATATACCAGAAATGTTTGAAGCTACTGACTGAATGAAAGGAGCTGGCATCTCACTCTCTTTGAATCTTCTTTATCATGCTAGGATTAACAGGAAAAAGCAAAAAATTTCAGAATTGCACCTTGCAATGTGGAGATATTACTGTTTGTGCATTTACAATATTCATTGATTTTTGCCATTGAAAAACATGTTTTTCATATACCAGAAATGTTTGAAGCTACTGACTGAATGAAAGGAGCTGGCATCTCACTCTCTTTGAATCTTCTTTATCATGCTAGGATTAGCAGGAAAAAGCAAAAAATTTCAGAATTGCACCTTGCAATGTGGAGATATTACTGTTTGTGCATTTACAATATTCATTGATTTTTGCCATTGAAAAACATGTTTTTCATATACCAGAAATGTTTGAAGCTACTGACTGAATGAAAGGAGCTGGCATCTCACTCTCTTTGAATCTTCTTTATCATGCTAGGATTAACAGGAAAAAGCTAAAAATTTCAGAATTGCACCGTGCAATGTGGAGATATTACTGTTTGTGCATTTACAATATTCATTGATTTTTGCCATTGAAAAACATGTTTTTCATATACCAGAAATGTTTGAAGCTACTGACTGAATGAAAGGAGCTGGCATCTCACTCTCTTTGAATCTTCTTTATCATGCTAGGATTAGCAGGAAAAAGCAAAAAATTTCAGAATTGCACCTTGCAATGTGGAGATATTACTGTTTGTGCATTTACAATATTCATTGATTTTTGCCATTGAAAAACATGTTTTTCATATACCAGAAATGTTTGAAGCTACTGACTGAATGAAAGGAGCTGGCATCTCACTCTCTTTGAATCTTCTTTATCATGCTAGGATTAACAGGAAAAAGCAAAAAATTTCAGAATTGCACCTTGCAATGTGGAGATATTACTGTTTGTGCATTTACAATATTCATTGATTTTTGCCATTGAAAAACATGTTTTTCATATACCAGAAATGTTTGAAGCTACTGACTGAATGAAAGGAGCTGGCATCTCACTCTCTTTGAATCTTCTTTATCATGCTAGGATTAACAGGAAAAAGCTAAAAATTTCAGAATTGCACCGTGCAATGTTGAGATATTACTGTTTGTGCATTTACAATATTCATTGATTTTTGCCATTGAAAAACATGTTTTTCATATACCAGAAATGTTTGAAGCTACTGACTGAATGAAAGGAGCTGGCATCTCACTCTCTTTGAATCTTCTTTATCATGCTAGGATTAACAGGAAAAAGCTAAAAATTTCAGAATTGCACCGTGCAATGTGGAGATATTACTGTTTGTGCATTTACAATATTCATTGATTTTTGCCATTGAAAAACATGTTTTTCATATACCAGAAATGTTTGAAGCTACTGACTGAATGAAAGGAGCTGGCATCTCACTCTCTTTGAATCTTCTTTATCATGCTAGGATTAGCAGGAAAAAGCAAAAAATTTCAGAATTGCACCTTGCAATGTGGAGATATTACTGTTTGTGCATTTACAATATTCATTGATTTTTGCCATTGAAAAACATGTTTTTCATATACCAGAAATGTTTGAAGCTACTGACTGAATGAAAGGAGCTGGCATCTCACTCTCTTTGAATCTTCTTTATCATGCTAGGATTAGCAGGAAAAAGCAAAAAATTTCAGAATTGCACCTTGCAATGTGGAGATATTACTGTTTGTGCATTTACAATATTCATTGATTTTTGCCATTGAAAAACATGTTTTTCATATACCAGAAATGTTTGAAGCTACTGACAATGAAAGGAGCTGGCATCTCACTCTCTTTGAATCTTCTTTATCATGCTAGGATTAACAGGAAAAAGCAAAAAATTTCAGAATTGCACCTTGCAATGTGGAGATATTACTGTTTGTGCATTTACAATATTCATTGATTTTTGCCATTGAAAAACATGTTTTTCATATACCAGAAATGTTTGAAGCTACTGACTGAATGAAAGGAGCTGGCATCTTACTCTGAATCTTCTTTATCATGCTAGGATTAACAGGAAAAAGCTAAAAATTTCAGAATTGCACCGTGCAATGTTGAGCTATTACTGTTTGTGCATTTACAATATTCATTGATTTTTGCCATTGAAAAACATGTTTTTCATATACCAGAAATGTTTGAAGCTACTGACTGAATGAAAGGAGCTGGCATCTCACTCTCTTTGAATCTTCTTTATCATGCTAGGATTAGCAGGAAAAAGCAAAAAATTTCAGAATTGCACCTTGCAATGTGGAGATATTACTGTTTGTGCATTTACAATATTCATTGATTTTTGCCATTGAAAAACATGTTTTTCATATACCAGAAATGTTTGAAGCTACTGACTGAATGAAAGGAGCTGGCATCTTACTCTGAATCTTCTTTATCATGCTAGGATTAACAGGAAAAAGCTAAAAATTTCAGAATTGCACCGTGCAATGTTGAGCTATTACTGTTTGTGCATTTACAATATTCATTGATTTTTGCCATTGAAAAACATGTTTTTCATATACCAGAAATGTTTGAAGCTACTGACTGAATGAAAGGAGCTGGCATCTCACTCTCTTTGAATCTTCTTTATCATGCTAGGATTAGCAGGAAAAAGCAAAAAATTTCAGAATTGCACCTTGCAATGTGGAGATATTACTGTTTGTGCATTTACAATATTCATTGATTTTTGCCATTGAAAAACATGTTTTTCATATACCAGAAATGTTTGAAGCTACTGACTGAATGAAAGGAGCTGGCATCTCACTCTCTTTGAATCTTCTTTATCATGCTAGGATTAACAGGAAAAAGCTAAAAATTTCAGAATTGCACCGTGCAATGTGGAGATATTACTGTTTGTGCATTTACAATATTCATTGATTTTTGCCATTGAAAAACATGTTTTTCATATACCAGAAATGTTTGAAGCTACTGACTGAATGAAAGGAGCTGGCATCTCACTCTCTTTGAATCTTCTTTATCATGCTAGGATTAGCAGGAAAAAGCAAAAAATTTCAGAATTGCACCTTGCAATGTGGAGATATTACTGTTTGTGCATTTACAATATTCATTGATTTTTGCCATTGAAAAACATGTTTTTCATATACCAGAAATGTTTGAAGCTACTGACTGAATGAAAGGAGCTGGCATCTCACTCTCTTTGAATCTTCTTTATCATGCTAGGATTAACAGGAAAAAGCAAAAAATTTCAGAATTGCACCTTGCAATGTGGAGATATTACTGTTTGTGCATTTACAATATTCATTGATTTTTGCCATTGAAAAACATGTTTTTCATATACCAGAAATGTTTGAAGCTACTGACTGAATGAAAGGAGCTGGCATCTCACTCTCTTTGAATCTTCTTTATCATGCTAGGATTAGCAGGAAAAAGCAAAAAATTTCAGAATTGCACCTTGCAATGTGGAGATATTACTGTTTGTGCATTTACAATATTCATTGATTTTTGCCATTGAAAAACATGTTTTTCATATACCAGAAATGTTTGAAGCTACTGACTGAATGAAAGGAGCTGGCATCTCACTCTCTTTGAATCTTCTTTATCATGCTAGGATTAACAGGAAAAAGCTAAAAATTTCAGAATTGCACCGTGCAATGTGGAGATATTACTGTTTGTGCATTTACAATATTCATTGATTTTTGCCATTGAAAAACATGTTTTTCATATACCAGAAATGTTTGAAGCTACTGACTGAATGAAAGGAGCTGGCATCTCACTCTCTTTGAATCTTCTTTATCATGCTAGGATTAGCAGGAAAAAGCAAAAAATTTCAGAATTGCACCTTGCAATGTGGAGATATTACTGTTTGTGCATTTACAATATTCATTGATTTTTGCCATTGAAAAACATGTTTTTCATATACCAGAAATGTTTGAAGCTACTGACTGAATGAAAGGAGCTGGCATCTCACTCTCTTTGAATCTTCTTTATCATGCTAGGATTAACAGGAAAAAGCAAAAAATTTCAGAATTGCACCTTGCAATGTGGAGATATTACTGTTTGTGCATTTACAATATTCATTGATTTTTGCCATTGAAAAACATGTTTTTCATATACCAGAAATGTTTGAAGCTACTGACTGAATGAAAGGAGCTGGCATCTCACTCTCTTTGAATCTTCTTTATCATGCTAGGATTAACAGGAAAAAGCTAAAAATTTCAGAATTGCACCGTGCAATGTTGAGATATTACTGTTTGTGCATTTACAATATTCATTGATTTTTGCCATTGAAAAACATGTTTTTCATATACCAGAAATGTTTGAAGCTACTGACTGAATGAAAGGAGCTGGCATCTCACTCTCTTTGAATCTTCTTTATCATGCTAGGATTAGCAGGAAAAAGCAAAAAATTTCAGAATTGCACCTTGCAATGTGGAGATATTACTGTTTGTGCATTTACAATATTCATTGATTTTTGCCATTGAAAAACATGTTTTTCATATACCAGAAATGTTTGAAGCTACTGACTGAATGAAAGGAGCTGGCATCTCACTCTCTTTGAATCTTCTTTATCATGCTAGGATTAACAGGAAAAAGCAAAAAATTTCAGAATTGCACCGTGCAATGTGGAGATATTACTGTTTGTGCATTTACAATATTCATTGATTTTTGCCATTGAAAAACATGTTTTTCATATACCAGAAATGTTTGAAGCTACTGACTGAATGAAAGGAGCTGGCATCTCACTCTCTTTGAATCTTCTTTATCATGCTAGGATTAGCAGGAAAAAGCAAAAAATTTCAGAATTGCACCTTGCAATGTGGAGATATTACTGTTTGTGCATTTACAATATTCATTGATTTTTGCCATTGAAAAACATGTTTTTCATATACCAGAAATGTTTGAAGCTACTGACTGAATGAAAGGAGCTGGCATCTCACTCTCTTTGAATCTTCTTTATCATGCTAGGATTAACAGGAAAAAGCAAAAAATTTCAGAATTGCACCTTGCAATGTGGAGATATTACTGTTTGTGCATTTACAATATTCATTGATTTTTGCCATTGAAAAACATGTTTTTCATATACCAGAAATGTTTGAAGCTACTGACTGAATGAAAGGAGCTGGCATCTCACTCTCTTTGAATCTTCTTTATCATGCTAGGATTAACAGGAAAAAGCTAAAAATTTCAGAATTGCACCGTGCAATGTGGAGATATTACTGTTTGTGCATTTACAATATTCATTGATTTTTGCCATTGAAAAACATGTTTTTCATATACCAGAAATGTTTGAAGCTACTGACTGAATGAAAGGAGCTGGCATCTCACTCTCTTTGAATCTTCTTTATCATGCTAGGATTAACAGGAAAAAGCTAAAAATTTCAGAATTGCACCGTGCAATGTGGAGATATTACTGTTTGTGCATTTACAATATTCATTGATTTTTGCGATTGAAAAACATGTTTTTCATATACCAGAAATGTTTGAAGCTACTGACTGAATGAAAGGAGCTGGCATCTCACTCTCTTTGAATCTTCTTTATCATGCTAGGATTAGCAGGAAAAAGCAAAAAATTTCAGAATTGCACCTTGCAATGTGGAGATATTACTGTTTGTGCATTTACAATATTCATTGATTTTTGCCATTGAAAAACGTTTTTCATATACCAGAAATGTTTGAAGCTACTGACTGAATGAAAGGAGCTGGCATCTCACTCTCTTTGAATCTTCTTTATCATGCTAGGATTAACAGGAAAAAGCAAAAAATTTCAGAATTGCACCTTGCAATGTGGAGATATTACTGTTTGTGCATTTACAATATTCATTGATTTTTGCCATTGAAAAACATGTTTTTCATATACCAGAAATGTTTGAAGCTACTGACTGAATGAAAGGAGCTGGCATCTCACTCTCTTTGAATCTTCTTTATCATGCTAGGATTAACAGGAAAAAGCTAAAAATTTCAGAATTGCACCGTGCAATGTGGAGATATTACTGTTTGTGCATTTACAATATTCATTGATTTTTGCCATTGAAAAACATGTTTTTCATATACCAGAAATGTTTGAAGCTACTGACTGAATGAAAGGAGCTGGCATCTCACTCTCTTTGAATCTTCTTTATCATGCTAGGATTAGCAGGAAAAAGCAAAAAATTTCAGAATTGCACCTTGCAATGTGGAGATATTACTGTTTGTGCATTTACAATATTCATTGATTTTTGCCATTGAAAAACATGTTTTTCATATACCAGAAATGTTTGAAGCTACTGACTGAATGAAAGGAGCTGGCATCTCACTCTCTTTGAATCTTCTTTATCATGCTAGGATTAACAGGAAAAAGCTAAAAATTTCAGAATTGCACCGTGCAATGTGGAGATATTACTGTTTGTGCATTTACAATATTCATTGATTTTTGCCATTGAAAAACATGTTTTTCATATACCAGAAATGTTTGAAGCTACTGACTGAATGAAAGGAGCTGGCATCTCACTCTCTTTGAATCTTCTTTATCATGCTAGGATTAGCAGGAAAAAGCAAAAAATTTCAGAATTGCACCTTGCAATGTGGAGATATTACTGTTTGTGCATTTACAATATTCATTGATTTTTGCCATTGAAAAACATGTTTTTCATATACCAGAAATGTTTGAAGCTACTGACTGAATGAAAGGAGCTGGCATCTCACTCTCTTTGAATCTTCTTTATCATGCTAGGATTAGCAGGAAAAAGCAAAAAATTTCAGAATTGCACCTTGCAATGTGGAGATATTACTGTTTGTGCATTTACAATATTCATTGATTTTTGCCATTGAAAAACATGTTTTTCATATACCAGAAATGTTTGAAGCTACTGACAATGAAAGGAGCTGGCATCTCACTCTCTTTGAATCTTCTTTATCATGCTAGGATTAACAGGAAAAAGCAAAAAATTTCAGAATTGCACCTTGCAATGTGGAGATATTACTGTTTGTGCATTTACAATATTCATTGATTTTTGCCATTGAAAAACATGTTTTTCATATACCAGAAATGTTTGAAGCTACTGACTGAATGAAAGGAGCTGGCATCTTACTCTGAATCTTCTTTATCATGCTAGGATTAACAGGAAAAAGCTAAAAATTTCAGAATTGCACCGTGCAATGTTGAGCTATTACTGTTTGTGCATTTACAATATTCATTGATTTTTGCCATTGAAAAACATGTTTTTCATATACCAGAAATGTTTGAAGCTACTGACTGAATGAAAGGAGCTGGCATCTCACTCTCTTTGAATCTTCTTTATCATGCTAGGATTAGCAGGAAAAAGAAAAAATTTCAGAATTGCACCTTGCAATGTGGAGATATTACTGTTTGTGCATTTACAATATTCATTGATTTTTGCCATTGAAAAACATGTTTTTCATATACCAGAAATGTTTGAAGCTACTGACTGAATGAAAGGAGCTGGCATCTCACTCTCTTTGAATCTTCTTTATCATGCTAGGATTAACAGGAAAAAGCAAAAAATTTCAGAATTGCACCGTGCAATGTGGAGATATTACTGTTTGTGCATTTACAATATTCATTGATTTTTGCCATTGAAAAACGTTTTTCATATACCAGAAATGTTTGAAGCTACTGAATGAATGAAAGGAGCTGGCATCTCACTCTCTTTGAATCTTCTTTATCATGCTAGGATTAACAGGAAAAAGCAAAAAATTTCAGAATTGCACCTTGCAATGTGGAGATATTACTGTTTGTGCATTTACAATATTCATTGATTTTTGCCATTGAAAAACATGTTTTTCATATACCAGAAATGTTTGAAGCTACTGACTGAATGAAAGGAGCTGGCATCTCACTCTCTTTGAATCTTCTTTATCATGCTAGGATTAACAGGAAAAAGCTAAAAATTTCAGAATTGCACCGTGCAATGTTGAGATATTACTGTTTGTGCATTTACAATATTCATTGATTTTTGCCATTGAAAAACATGTTTTTCATATACCAGAAATGTTTGAAGCTACTGACTGAATGAAAGGAGCTGGCATCTCACTCTCTTTGAATCTTCTTTATCATGCTAGGATTAGCAGGAAAAAGCAAAAAATTTCAGAATTGCACCTTGCAATGTGGAGATATTACTGTTTGTGCATTTACAATATTCATTGATTTTTGCCATTGAAAAACATGTTTTTCATATACCAGAAATGTTTGAAGCTACTGACTGAATGAAAGGAGCTGGCATCTCACTCTCTTTGAATCTTCTTTATCATGCTAGGATTAACAGGAAAAAGCTAAAAATTTCAGAATTGCACCGTGCAATGTGGAGATATTACTGTTTGTGCATTTACAATATTCATTGATTTTTGCCATTGAAAAACATGTTTTTCATATACCAGAAATGTTTGAAGCTACTGACTAAATGAAAGGAGCTGGCATCTCACTCTCTTTGAATCTTCTTTATCATGCTAGGATTAGCAGGAAAAAGCAAAAAATTTCAGAATTGCACCTTGCAATGTGGAGATATTACTGTTTGTGCATTTACAATATTCATTGATTTTTGCCATTGAAAAACGTTTTTCATATACCAGAAATGTTTGAAGCTACTGACTGAATGAAAGGAGCTGGCATCTCACTCTCTTTGAATCTTCTTTATCATGCTAGGATTAACAGGAAAAAGCAAAAAATTTCAGAATTGCACCTTGCAATGTGGAGATATTACTGTTTGTGCATTTACAATATTCATTGATTTTTGCCATTCAAAAACATGTTTTTCATATACCAGAAATGTTTGAAGCTACTGACTGAATGAAAGGAGCTGGCATCTCACTCTCTTTGAATCTTCTTTATCATGCTAGGATTAACAGGAAAAAGCTAAAAATTTCAGAATTGCACCGTGCAATGTGGAGATATTACTGTTTGTGCATTTACAATATTCATTGATTTTTGCCATTGAAAAACATGTTTTTCATATACCAGAAATGTTTGAAGCTACTGACTGAATGAAAGGAGCTGGCATCTCACTCTCTTTGAATCTTCTTTATCATGCTAGGATTAGCAGGAAAAAGCAAAAAATTTCAGAATTGCACCTTGCAATGTGGAGATATTACTGTTTGTGCATTTACAATATTCATTGATTTTTGCCATTGAAAAACATGTTTTTCATATACCAGAAATGTTTGAAGCTACTGACTGAATGAAAGGAGCTGGCATCTCACTCTCTTTGAATCTTCTTTATCATGCTAGGATTAACAGGAAAAAGCAAAAAATTTCAGAATTGCACCTTGCAATGTGGAGATATTACTGTTTGTGCATTTACAATATTCATTGATTTTTGCCATTGAAAAACATGTTTTTCATATACCAGAAATGTTTGAAGCTACTGACTGAATGAAAGGAGCTGGCATCTCACTCTCTTTGAATCTTCTTTATCATGCTAGGATTAACAGGAAAAAGCTAAAAATTTCAGAATTGCACCGTGCAATGTTGAGATATTACTGTTTGTGCATTTACAATATTCTTTGATTTTTGCCATTGAAAAACATGTTTTTCATATACCAGAAATGTTTGAAGCTACTGACTGAATGAAAGGAGCTGGCATCTCACTCTCTTTGAATCTTCTTTATCATGCTAGGATTAGCAGGAAAAAGCAAAAAATTTCAGAATTGCACCTTGCAATGTGGAGATATTACTGTTTGTGCATTTACAATATTCATTGATTTTTGCCATTGAAAAACATGTTTTTCATATACCAGAAATGTTTGAAGCTACTGACTGAATGAAAGGAGCTGGCATCTCACTCTCTTTGAATCTTCTTTATCATGCTAGGATTAACAGGAAAAAGCTAAAAATTTCAGAATTGCACCGTGCAATGTGGAGATATTACTGTTTGTGCATTTACAATATTCATTGATTTTTGCCATTGAAAAACATGTTTTTCATATACCAGAAATGTTTGAAGCTACTGACTGAATGAAAGGAGCTGGCATCTCACTCTCTTTGAATCTTCTTTATCATGCTAGGATTAGCAGGAAAAAGCAAAAAATTTCAGAATTGCACCTTGCAATGTGGAGATATTACTGTTTGTGCATTTACAATATTCATTGATTTTTGCCATTGAAAAACGTTTTTCATATACCAGAAATGTTTGAAGCTACTGACTGAATGAAAGGAGCTGGCATCTCACTCTCTTTGAATCTTCTTTATCATGCTAGGATTAACAGGAAAAAGCAAAAAATTTCAGAATTGCACCTTGCAATGTGGAGATATTACTGTTTGTGCATTTACAATATTCATTGATTTTTGCCATTGAAAAACATGTTTTTCATATACCAGAAATGTTTGAAGCTACTGACTGAATGAAAGGAGCTGGCATCTCACTCTCTTTGAATCTTCTTTATCATGCTAGGATTAACAGGAAAAAGCTAAAAATTTCAGAATTGCACCGTGCAATGTGGAGATATTACTGTTTGTGCATTTACAATATTCATTGATTTTTGCCATTGAAAAACATGTTTTTCATATACCAGAAATGTTTGAAGCTACTCACTGAATGAAAGGAGCTGGCATCTCACTCTCTTTGAATCTTCTTTATCATGCTAGGATTAGCAGGAAAAAGCAAAAAATTTCAGAATTGCACCTTGCAATGTGGAGATATTACTGTTTGTGCATTTACAATATTCATTGATTTTTGCCATTGAAAAACATGTTTTTCATATACCAGAAATGTTTGAAGCTACTGACTGAATGAAAGGAGCTGGCATCTCACTCTCTTTGAATCTTCTTTATCATGCTAGGATTAGCAGGAAAAAGCAAAAAATTTCAGAATTGCACCTTGCAATGTGGAGATATTACTGTTTGTGCATTTACAATATTCATTGATTTTTGCCATTGAAAAACATGTTTTTCATATACCAGAAATGTTTGAAGCTACTGACAATGAAAGGAGCTGGCATCTCACTCTCTTTGAATCTTCTTTATCATGCTAGGATTAACAGGAAAAAGCAAAAAATTTCAGAATTGCACCTTGCAATGTGGAGATATTACTGTTTGTGCATTTACAATATTCATTGATTTTTGCCATTGAAAAACATGTTTTTCATATACCAGAAATGTTTGAAGCTACTGACTGAATGAAAGGAGCTGGCATCTTACTCTGAATCTTCTTTATCATGCTAGGATTAACAGGAAAAAGCTAAAAATTTCAGAATTGCACCGTGCAATGTTGAGCTATTACTGTTTGTGCATTTACAATATTCATTGATTTTTGCCATTGAAAAACATGTTTTTCATATACCAGAAATGTTTGAAGCTACTGACTGAATGAAAGGAGCTGGCATCTCACTCTCTTTGAATCTTCTTTATCATGCTAGGATTAGCAGGAAAAAGAAAAAATTTCAGAATTGCACCTTGCAATGTGGAGATATTACTGTTTGTGCATTTACAATATTCATTGATTTTTGCCATTGAAAAACATGTTTTTCATATACCAGAAATGTTTGAAGCTACTGACTGAATGAAAGGAGCTGGCATCTCACTCTCTTTGAATCTTCTTTATCATGCTAGGATTAACAGGAAAAAGCTAAAAATTTCAGAATTGCACCGTGCAATGTGGAGATATTACTGTTTGTGCATTTACAATATTCATTGATTTTTGCCATTGAAAAACATGTTTTTCATATACCAGAAATGTTTGAAGCTACTGACTGAATGAAAGGAGCTGGCATCTCACTCTCTTTGAATCTTCTTTATCATGCTAGGATTAGCAGGAAAAAGCAAAAAATTTCAGAATTGCACCTTGCAATGTGGAGATATTACTGTTTGTGCATTTACAATATTCATTGATTTTTGCCATTGAAAAACATGTTTTTCATATACCAGAAATGTTTGAAGCTACTGACTGAATGAAAGGAGCTGGCATCTCACTCTCTTTGAATCTTCTTTATCATGCTAGGATTAACAGGAAAAAGCAAAAAATTTCAGAATTGCACCTTGCAATGTGGAGATATTACTGTTTGTGCATTTACAATATTCATTGATTTTTGCCATTGAAAAACATGTTTTTCATATACCAGAAATGTTTGAAGCTACTGACTGAATGAAAGGAGCTGGCATCTCACTCTCTTTGAATCTTCTTTATCATGCTAGGATTAGCAGGAAAAAGCAAAAAATTTCAGAATTGCACCTTGCAATGTGGAGATATTACTGTTTGTGCATTTACAATATTCATTGATTTTTGCCATTGAAAAACATGTTTTTCATATACCAGAAATGTTTGAAGCTACTGACTGAATGAAAGGAGCTGGCATCTCACTCTCTTTGAATCTTCTTTATCATGCTAGGATTAACAGGAAAAAGCTAAAAATTTCAGAATTGCACCGTGCAATGTGGAGATATTACTGTTTGTGCATTTACAATATTCATTGATTTTTGCCATTGAAAAACATGTTTTTCATATACCAGAAATGTTTGAAGCTACTGACTGAATGAAAGGAGCTGGCATCTCACTCTCTTTGAATCTTCTTTATCATGCTAGGATTAGCAGGAAAAAGCAAAAAATTTCAGAATTGCACCTTGCAATGTGGAGATATTACTGTTTGTGCATTTACAATATTCATTGATTTTTGCCATTGAAAAACATGTTTTTCATATACCAGAAATGTTTGAAGCTACTGACTGAATGAAAGGAGCTGGCATCTCACTCTCTTTGAATCTTCTTTATCATGCTAGGATTAACAGGAAAAAGCAAAAAATTTCAGAATTGCACCTTGCAATGTGGAGATATTACTGTTTGTGCATTTACAATATTCATTGATTTTTGCCATTGAAAAACATGTTTTTCATATACCAGAAATGTTTGAAGCTACTGACTGAATGAAAGGAGCTGGCATCTCACTCTCTTTGAATCTTCTTTATCATGCTAGGATTAACAGGAAAAAGCTAAAAATTTCAGAATTGCACCGTGCAATGTTGAGATATTACTGTTTGTGCATTTACAATATTCATTGATTTTTGCCATTGAAAAACATGTTTTTCATATACCAGAAATGTTTGAAGCTACTGACTGAATGAAAGGAGCTGGCATCTCACTCTCTTTGAATCTTCTTTATCATGCTAGGATTAGCAGGAAAAAGCAAAAAATTTCAGAATTGCACCTTGCAATGTGGAGATATTACTGTTTGTGCATTTACAATATTCATTGATTTTTGCCATTGAAAAACATGTTTTTCATATACCAGAAATGTTTGAAGCTACTGACTGAATGAAAGGAGCTGGCATCTCACTCTCTTTGAATCTTCTTTATCATGCTAGGATTAACAGGAAAAAGCTAAAAATTTCAGAATTGCACCGTGCAATGTGGAGATATTACTGTTTGTGCATTTACAATATTCATTGATTTTTGCCATTGAAAAACATGTTTTTCATATACCAGAAATGTTTGAAGCTACTGACTGAATGAAAGGAGCTGGCATCTCACTCTCTTTGAATCTTCTTTATCATGCTAGGATTAGCAGGAAAAAGCAAAAAATTTCAGAATTGCACCTTGCAATGTGGAGATATTACTGTTTGTGCATTTACAATATTCATTGATTTTTGCCATTGAAAAACATGTTTTTCATATACCAGAAATGTTTGAAGCTACTGACTGAATGAAAGGAGCTGGCATCTCACTCTCTTTGAATCTTCTTTATCATGCTAGGATTAACAGGAAAAAGCAAAAAATTTCAGAATTGCACCTTGCAATGTGGAGATATTACTGTTTGTGCATTTACAATATTCATTGATTTTTGCCATTGAAAAACATGTTTTTCATATACCAGAAATGTTTGAAGCTACTGACTGAATGAAAGGAGCTGGCATCTCACTCTCTTTGAATCTTCTTTATCATGCTAGGATTAACAGGAAAAAGCTAAAAATTTCAGAATTGCACCGTGCAATGTGGAGATATTACTGTTTGTGCATTTACAATATTCATTGATTTTTGCCATTGAAAAACATGTTTTTCATATACCAGAAATGTTTGAAGCTACTGACTGAATGAAAGGAGCTGGCATCTCACTCTCTTTGAATCTTCTTTATCATGCTAGGATTAGCAGGAAAAAGCAAAAAATTTCAGAATTGCACCTTGCAATGTGGAGATATTACTGTTTGTGCATTTACAATATTCATTGATTTTTGCCATTGAAAAACATGTTTTTCATATACCAGAAATGTTTGAAGCTACTGACTGAATGAAAGGAGCTGGCATCTCACTCTCTTTGAATCTTCTTTATCATGCTAGGATTAACAGGAAAAAGCAAAAAATTTCAGAATTGCACCTTGCAATGTGGAGATATTACTGTTTGTGCATTTACAATATTCATTGATTTTTGCCATTGAAAAACATGTTTTTCATATACCAGAAATGTTTGAAGCTACTGACTGAATGAAAGGAGCTGGCATCTCACTCTCTTTGAATCTTCTTTATCATGCTAGGATTAGCAGGAAAAAGCAAAAAATTTCAGAATTGCACCTTGCAATGTGGAGATATTACTGTTTGTGCATTTACAATATTCATTGATTTTTGCCATTGAAAAACATGTTTTTCATATACCAGAAATGTTTGAAGCTACTGACTGAATGAAAGGAGCTGGCATCTCACTCTCTTTGAATCTTCTTTATCATGCTAGGATTAACAGGAAAAAGCTAAAAATTTCAGAATTGCACCGTGCAATGTGGAGATATTACTGTTTGTGCATTTACAATATTCATTGATTTTTGCCATTGAAAAACATGTTTTTCATATACCAGAAATGTTTGAAGCTACTGACTGAATGAAAGGAGCTGGCATCTCACTCTCTTTGAATCTTCTTTATCATGCTAGGATTAGCAGGAAAAAGCAAAAAATTTCAGAATTGCACCTTGCAATGTGGAGATATTACTGTTTGTGCATTTACAATATTCATTGATTTTTGCCATTGAAAAACATGTTTTTCATATACCAGAAATGTTTGAAGCTACTGACTGAATGAAAGGAGCTGGCATCTCACTCTCTTTGAATCTTCTTTATCATGCTAGGATTAACAGGAAAAAGCAAAAAATTTCAGAATTGCACCTTGCAATGTGGAGATATTACTGTTTGTGCATTTACAATATTCATTGATTTTTGCCATTGAAAAACATGTTTTTCATATACCAGAAATGTTTGAAGCTACTGACTGAATGAAAGGAGCTGGCATCTCACTCTCTTTGAATCTTCTTTATCATGCTAGGATTAACAGGAAAAAGCTAAAAATTTCAGAATTGCACCGTGCAATGTGGAGATATTACTGTTTGTGCATTTACAATATTCATTGATTTTTGCCATTGAAAAACATGTTTTTCATATACCAGAAATGTTTGAAGCTACTGACTGAATGAAAGGAGCTGGCATCTCACTCTCTTTGAATCTTCTTTATCATGCTAGGATTAGCAGGAAAAAGCAAAAAATTTCAGAATTGCACCTTGCAATGTGGAGATATTACTGTTTGTGCATTTACAATATTCATTGATTTTTGCCATTGAAAAACATGTTTTTCATATACCAGAAATGTTTGAAGCTACTGACTGAATGAAAGGAGCTGGCATCTCACTCTCTTTGAATCTTCTTTATCATGCTAGGATTAACAGGAAAAAGCTAAAAATTTCAGAATTGCACCGTGCAATGTGGAGATATTACTGTTTGTGCATTTACAATATTCATTGATTTTTGCCATTGAAAAACATGTTTTTCATATACCAGAAATGTTTGAAGCTACTGACTGAATGAAAGGAGCTGGCATCTCACTCTCTTTGAATCTTCTTTATCATGCTAGGATTAACAGGAAAAAGCAAAAAATTTCAGAATTGCACCTTGCAATGTGGAGATATTACTGTTTGTGCATTTACAATATTCATTGATTTTTGCCATTGAAAAACATGTTTTTCATATACCAGAAATGTTTGAAGCTACTGACTGAATGAAAGGAGCTGGCATCTCACTCTCTTTGAATCTTCTTTATCATGCTAGGATTAACAGGAAATAGCTAAAAATTTCAGAATTGCACCGTGCAATGTGGAGATATTACTGTTTGTGCATTTACAATATTCATTGATTTTTGCCATTGAAAAACATGTTTTTCATATACCAGAAATGTTTGAAGCTACTGACTGAATGAAAGGAGCTGGCATCTCACTCTCTTTGAATCTTCTTTATCATGCTAGGATTAACAGGAAAAAGCAAAAAATTTCAGAATTGCACCTTGCAATGTGGAGATATTACTGTTTGTGCATTTACAATATTCATTGATTTTTGCCATTGAAAAACATGTTTTTCATATACCAGAAATGTTTGAAGCTACTGACTGAATGAAAGGAGCTGGCATCTCACTCTCTTTGAATCTTCTTTATCATGCTAAGAGGAGCAGGAAAAAGCAAAAAATTTCAGAATTGCACCTTGCAATGCGGAGAAATTACTGTTTGTGCATTTACAATATTCATTGATTTTTGCCATTGAAAAACATCATGTTATTCATATACCAGAAATGTTTGAAGCTACTGACTGAATGAAAGGAGCTGGCATCTCACTCTCTTTGAATCTTCTTTATCATACTAAGAGGAGCAGGAAAAAGCAAAAAATTTCAGAATTGCAACTTGCAATGCGGAGAAATTACTGTTTGTGCATTTACAATATTCATTGATTTTTGCCATTGAAAAACGTCCAGAAATGATTGAAGCTACTGACTGAATGAAAGGAGCTGGCATCTCACTCTCTTTGAATCTTCTTTATCATGCTAAGAGGAGCAGGAAAAAGCAAAAAATTTCAGAATTGCACCTTGCAATGCGGAGAAATTACTGTTTGTGCATTTACAATATTCATTGATTTTTGCCATTGAAAAACGTCCAGAAATGATTGAAGCTACTGACTGAATGAAAGGAGCTGGCATCTCACTCTCTTTGAATCTTCTTTATCATGCTAAGAGGAGCAGGAAAAAGCAAAAAATTTCAGAATTGCACCTTGCAATGCGGAGAAATTACTGTTTGTGCATTTACAATATTCATTGATTTTTGCCGCCATTGAAAAACATCATGTTATTCATATACCAGAAATGTTTGAAGCTACTGACTGAATGAAAGGAGCTGGCATCTCACTCTCTTTGAATCTTCTTTATCATGCTAAGAGGAGCAGGAAAAAGCAAAAAATTTCAGAATTGCACCTTGCAATGCGAAGAAATTACTGTTTGTGCATTTACAATATTCATTGATTTTTGCCATTGAAAAACATCATGTTATTCATATACCAGAAATGTTTGATGCTACTGACTGAATGAAAGGAGCTGGCATCTCACTCTCTTTGAATCTTCTTTATCATGCTAAGAGGAGCAGGAAAAAGCAAAAAATTTCAGAATTGCACCTTGCAATGCGGAGAAATTACTGTTTGTGCATTTACAATATTCATTGATTTTTGCCATTGAAAAACGTCCAGAAATGATTGAAGCTACTGACTGAATGAAAGGAGCTGGCATCTCACTCTCTTTGAATCTTCTTTATCATGCTAAGAGGAGCAGGAAAAAGCAAAAAATTTCAGAATTGCACCTTGCAATGCGGAGAAATTACTGTTTGTGCATTTACAATATTCATTGATTTTTGCCATTGAAAAACATCCAGAAATGATTGAAGCTACTGACTGAATGAAAGGAGCTGGCATCTCACTCTCTTTGAATCTTCTTTATCATGCTAAGAGGAGCAGGAAAAAGCAAAAAATTTCAGAATTGCACCTTGCAATGCGGAGAAATTACTGTTTGTGCATTTACAATATTCATTGATTTTTGCCATTGAAAAACGTCCAGAAATGATTGAAGCTTCTGACTGAATGAAAGGAGCTGGCATCTCAGTCTCTTTGAATCTTCTTTATCATGCTAAGAGGAGCAGGAAAAAGCAAAAAATTTCAGAATTGCACCTTGCAATGCGGAGAAATTACTGTTTGTGCATCTACAATATTCATTGATTTTTGCCGTTGAAAAACGTCCAGAAATGATTGAAGCTACTGACTGAATGAAAGGAGCTGGCATCTCACTCTCTTTGAGTCTTCTTTACCATGCTAAGACGAGCAGGAAAAAGCAAAAAATTTCAGAATTGCACCTTGCAATGCGGAGAAATTACTGTTTGTGCATTTACAATATTCATTGATTTTTGCCATTGAAAAACGTCCAGAAATGATTGAAGCTACTGACTGAATGAAAGGAGCTGGCATCTCACTCTCTTGGAATCTTCTTTATCATGCTAAGAGGAGCAGGAAAAAGCAAAAAATTTCAGAATTGCACCTTGCAATGCGGAGAAATTACTGTTTGTGCATTTACAATATTCATTGATTTTTGCCATTGAAAAACATCATGTTATTCATATACCAGAAATGATTGAAGCTACTGACTGAATGAAAGGAGCTGGCATCTCACTCTCTTTGAATCTTCTTTATCATGCTAAGAGGAGCAGGAAAAAGCAAAAAATTTCAGAATTGCACCTTGCAATGCGGAGAAATTACTGTTTGTGCATTTACAATATTCATTGATTTTTGCCATTGAAAAACGTCCAGAAATGATTGAAGCTACTGACTGAATGAAAGGAGCTGGCATCTCACTCTCTTTGAATCTTCTTTATCATGCTAAGAGGAGCAGGAAAAAGCAAAAAATTTCAGAATTGCACCTTGCAATGCGGAGAAATTACTGTTTGTGCATTTACAATATTCATTGATTTTTGCCATTGAAAAACGTCCAGAAATGATTGAAGCTACTGACTGAATGAAAGGAGCTCTCATCTCACTCTCTTTGAATCTTCTTTATCATGCTAAGAGGAGCAGGAAAAAGCAAAAAATTTCAGAATTGCACCTTGCAATGCGGAGAAATTACTGTTTGTGCATTTACAATATTCATTGATTTTTGCCATTGAAAAACATCATGTTATTCATATACCAGAAATGTTTGAAGCTACTGACTGAATGAAAGGAGCTGGCATCTCACTCTCTTTGAATCTTCTTTATCATGCTAAGAGGAGCAGGAAAAAGCAAAAAATTTCAGAATTGCACCTTCAATGCGGAGAAATTACTGTTTGTGCATTTACAATATTCATTGATTTTTGCCATTGAAAAACGTCCAGAAATGATTGAAGCTACTGACTGAATGAAAGGAGCTGGCATCTCACTCTCTTTGAATCTTCTTTATCATGCTAAGAGGAGCAGGAAAAAGCAAAAAATTTCAGAATTGCACCTTGCAATGCGGAGAAATTACTGTTTGTGCATTTACAATATTCATTAATTTTTGCCATTGAAAAACATCATGTTATTCATATACCAGAAATGATTGAAGCTACTGACTGAATGAAAGGAGCTGGCATCTCACTCTCTTTGAATCTTCTTTATCATGCTAAGAGGAGCAGGAAAAAGCAAAAAATTTCAGAATTGCACCTTGCAATGCGGAGAAATTACTGTTTGTGCATTTACAATATTCATTAATTTTTGCCATTGAAAAACATCATGTTATTCATATACCAGAAATGATTGAAGCTACTGACTGAATGAAAGGAGCTGGCATCTCACTCTCTTTGAATCTTCTTTATCATGCTAAGAGGAGCAGGAAAAAGCAAAAAATTTCAGAATTGCACCTTGCAATGCGGAGAAATTACTGTTTGTGCATTTACAATATTCATTGATTTTTGCCATTGAAAAACATCATGTTATTCATATACCAGAAATGTTTGAAGCTACTGACTGAATGAAAGGAGCTGGCATCTCACTCTCTTTGAATCTTCTTTATCATACTAAGAGGAGCAGGAAAAAGCAAAAAATTTCAGAATTGCACCTTGCAATGCGGAGAAATTACTGTTTGTGCATTTACAATATTCATTGATTTTTGCCATTGAAAAACGTCCAGAAATGATTGAAGCTACTGACTGAATGAAAGGAGCTGGCATCTCACTCTCTTTGAATCTTCTTTATCATGCTAAGAGGAGCAGGAAAAAGCAAAAAATTTCAGAATTGCACCTTGCAATGCGGAGAAATTACTGTTTGTGCATTTACAATATTCATTGATTTTTGCCATTGAAAAACATCATGTTATTCATATACCAGAAATGTTTGAAGCTACTGACTGAATGAAAGGAGCTGGCATCTCACTCTCTTTGAATCTTCTTTATCATACTAAGAGGAGCAGGAAAAAGCAAAAAATTTCAGAATTGCACCTTCAATGCGGAGAAATTACTGTTTGTGCATTTACAATATTCATTGATTTTTGCCATTGAAAAACGTCCAGAAATGATTGAAGCTACTGACTGAATGAAAGGAGCTGGCATCTCACTCTCTTTGAATCTTCTTTATCATGCTAAGAGGAGCAGGAAAAAGCAAAAAATTTCAGAATTGCACCTTGCAATGCGGAGAAATTACTGTTTGTGCATTTACAATATTCATTAATTTTTGCCATTGAAAAACATCATGTTATTCATATACCAGAAATGATTGAAGCTACTGACTGAATGAAAGGAGCTGGCATCTCACTCTCTTTGAATCTTCTTTACCATGCTAAGAGGAGCAGGAAAAAGCAAAAAATTTCAGAATTGCACCTTGCAATGCGGAGAAATTACTGTTTGTGCATTTACAATATTCATTGATTTTTGCCATTGAAAAACATCATGTTATTCATATACCAGAAATGTTTGAAGCTACTGACTGAATGAAAGGAGCTGGCATCTCACTCTCATTGAATCTTCTTTATCATACTAAGAGGAGCAGGAAAAAGCAAAAAATTTCAGAATTGCACCTTGCAATGCGGAGAAATTACTGTTTGTGCATTTACAATATTCATTGATTTTTGCCATTGAAAAACGTCCAGAAATGATTGAAGCTACTGACTGAATGAAAGGAGCTGGCATCTCACTCTCTTTGAATCTTCTTTATCATGCTAAGAGGAGCAGGAAAAAGCAAAAAATTTCAGAATTGCACCTTGCAATGCGGAGAAATTACTGTTTGTGCATTTACAATATTCATTGATTTTTGCCATTGAAAAACGTCCAGAAATGATTGAAGCTACTGACTGAATGAAAGGAGCTGGCATCTCACTCTCTTTGAATCTTCTTTATCATGCTAAGAGGAGCAGGAAAAAGCAAAAAATTTCAGAATTGCACCTTGCAATGCGGAGAAATTACTGTTTGTGCATTTACAATATTCATTGATTTTTGCCGCCATTGAAAAACATCATGTTATTCATATACCAGAAATGTTTGAAGCTACTGACTGAATGAAAGGAGCTGGCATCTCACTCTCTTTGAATCTTCTTTATCATGCTAAGAGGAGCAGGAAAAAGCAAAAAATTTCAGAATTGCACCTTGCAATGCGAAGAAATTACTGTTTGTGCATTTACAATATTCATTGATTTTTGCCATTGAAAAACATCATGTTATTCATATACCAGAAATGTTTGATGCTACTGACTGAATGAAAGGAGCTGGCATCTCACTCTCTTTGAATCTTCTTTATCATGCTAAGAGGAGCAGGAAAAAGCAAAAAATTTCAGAATTGCACCTTGCAATGCGGAGAAATTACTGTTTGTGCATTTACAATATTCATTGATTTTTGCCATTGAAAAACGTCCAGAAATGATTGAAGCTACTGACTGAATGAAAGGAGCTGGCATCTCACTCTCTTTGAATCTTCTTTATCATGCTAAGAGGAGCAGGAAAAAGCAAAAAATTTCAGAATTGCACCTTGCAATGCGGAGAAATTACTGTTTGTGCATTTACAATATTCATTGATTTTTGCCATTGAAAAACATCCAGAAATGATTGAAGCTACTGACTGAATGAAAGGAGCTGGCATCTCACTCTCTTTGAATCTTCTTTATCATGCTAAGAGGAGCAGGAAAAAGCAAAAAATTTCAGAATTGCACCTTGCAATGCGGAGAAATTACTGTTTGTGCATTTACAATATTCATTGATTTTTGCCATTGAAAAACGTCCAGAAATGATTGAAGCTACTGACTGAATGAAAGGAGCTGGCATCTCAGTCTCTTTGAATCTTCTTTATCATGCTAAGAGGAGCAGGAAAAAGCAAAAAATTTCAGAATTGCACCTTGCAATGCGGAGAAATTACTGTTTGTGCATCTACAATATTCATTGATTTTTGCCGTTGAAAAACGTCCAGAAATGATTGAAGCTACTGACTGAATGAAAGGAGCTGGCATCTCACTCTCTTTGAGTCTTCTTTACCATGCTAAGAGGAGCAGGAAAAAGCAAAAAATTTCAGAATTGCACCTTGCAATGCGGAGAAATTACTGTTTGTGCATTTACAATATTCATTGATTTTTGCCATTGAAAAACGTCCAGAAATGATTGAAGCTACTGACTGAATGAAAGGAGCTGGCATCTCACTCTCTTTGAATCTTCTTTATCATGCTAAGAGGAGCAGGAAAAAGCAAAAAATTTCAGAATTGCACCTTGCAATGCGGAGAAATTACTGTTTGTGCATTTACAATATTCATTGATTTTTGCCATTGAAAAACATCATGTTATTCATATACCAGAAATGATTGAAGCTACTGACTGAATGAAAGGAGCTGGCATCTCACTCTCTTTGAATCTTCTTTATCATGCTAAGAGGAGCAGGAAAAAGCAAAAAATTTCAGAATTGCACCTTGCAATGCGGAGAAATTACTGTTTGTGCATTTACAATATTCATTGATTTTTGCCATTGAAAAACGTCCAGAAATGATTGAAGCTACTGACTGAATGAAAGGAGCTCTCATCTCACTCTCTTTGAATCTTCTTTATCATGCTAAGAGGAGCAGGAAAAAGCAAAAAATTTCAGAATTGCACCTTGCAATGCGGAGAAATTACTGTTTGTGCATTTACAATATTCATTGATTTTTGCCATTGAAAAACATCGTTATTCATATACCAGAAATGTTTGAAGCTACTGACTGAATGAAAGGAGCTGGCATCTCACTCTCTTTGAATCTTCTTTATCATGCTAAGAGGAGCAGGAAAAAGCAAAAAATTTCAGAATTGCACCTTCAATGCGGAGAAATTACTGTTTGTGCATTTACAATATTCATTGATTTTTGCCATTGAAAAACGTCCAGAAATGCTTGAAGCTACTGACTGAATGAAAGGAGCTGGCATCTCACTCTCTTTGAATCTTCTTTATCATGCTAAGAGGAGCAGGAAAAAGCAAAAAATTTCAGAATTGCACCTTGCAATGCGGAGAAATTACTGTTTGTGCATTTACAATATTCATTAATTTTTGCCATTGAAAAACATCATGTTATTCATATACCAGAAATGATTGAAGCTACTGACTGAATGAAAGGAGCTGGCATCTCACTCTCTTTGAATCTTCTTTATCATGCTAAGAGGAGCAGGAAAAAGCAAAAAATTTCAGAATTGCACCTTGCAATGCGGAGAAATTACTGTTTGTGCATTTACAATATTCATTGATTTTTGCCATTGAAAAACATCATGTTATTCATATACCAGAAATGATTGAAGCTACTGACTGAATGAAAGGAGCTGGCATCTCACTCTCTTTGAATCTTCTTTATCATGCTAAGAGGAGCAGGAAAAAGCAAAAAATTTCAGAATTGCACCTTGCAATGCGGAGAAATTACTGTTTGTGCATTTACAATATTCATTGATTTTTGCCATTGAAAAACGTCCAGAAATGATTGAAGCTACTGACTGAATGAAAGGAGCTGGCATCTCACTCTCTTTGAATCTTCTTTATCATGCTAAGAGGAGCAGGAAAAAGCAAAAAATTTCAGAATTGCACCTTGCAATGCGGAGAAATTACTGTTTGTGCATTTACAATATTCATTGATTTTTGCCATTGAAAAACGTCCAGAAATGATTGAAGCTACTGACTGAATGAAAGGAGCTCTCATCTCACTCTCTTTGAATCTTCTTTATCATGCTAAGAGGAGCAGGAAAAAGCAAAAAATTTCAGAATTGCACCTTGCAATGCGGAGAAATTACTGTTTGTGCATTTACAATATTCATTGATTTTTGCCATTGAAAAACATCATGTTATTCATATACCAGAAATGTTTGAAGCTACTGACTGAATGAAAGGAGCTGGCATCTCACTCTCTTTGAATCTTCTTTATCATGCTAAGAGGAGCAGGAAAAAGCAAAAAATTTCAGAATTGCACCTTCAATGCGGAGAAATTACTGTTTGTGCATTTACAATATTCATTGATTTTTGCCATTGAAAAACGTCCAGAAATGATTGAAGCTACTGACTGAATGAAAGGAGCTGGCATCTCACTCTCTTTGAATCTTCTTTATCATGCTAAGAGGAGCAGGAAAAAGCAAAAAATTTCAGAATTGCACCTTGCAATGCGGAGAAATTACTGTTTGTGCATTTACAATATTCATTAATTTTTGCCATTGAAAAACATCATGTTATTCATATACCAGAAATGATTGAAGCTACTGACTGAATGAAAGGAGCTGGCATCTCACTCTCTTTGAATCTTCTTTATCATGCTAAGAGGAGCAGGAAAAAGCAAAAAATTTCAGAATTGCACCTTGCAATGCGGAGAAATTACTGTTTGTGCATTTACAATATTCATTGATTTTTGCCATTGAAAAACATCATGTTATTCATATACCAGAAATGTTTGAAGCTACTGACTGAATGAAAGGAGCTGGCATCTCACTCTCTTTGAATCTTCTTTATCATACTAAGAGGAGCAGGAAAAAGCAAAAAATTTCAGAATTGCACCTTGCAATGCGGAGAAATTACTGTTTGTGCATTTACAATATTCATTGATTTTTGCCATTGAAAAACGTCCAGAAATGATTGAAGCTACTGACTGAATGAAAGGAGCTGGCATCTCACTCTCTTTGAATCTTCTTTATCATGCTAAGAGGAGCAGGAAAAAGCAAAAAATTTCAGAATTGCACCTTGCAATGCGGAGAAATTACTGTTTGTGCATTTACAATATTCATTGATTTTTGCCATTGAAAAACATCATGTTATTCATATACCAGAAATGTTTGAAGCTACTGACTGAATGAAAGGAGCTGGCATCTCACTCTCTTTGAATCTTCTTTATCATACTAAGAGGAGCAGGAAAAAGCAAAAAATTTCAGAATTGCACCTTCAATGCGGAGAAATTACTGTTTGTGCATTTACAATATTCATTGATTTTTGCCATTGAAAAACGTCCAGAAATGATTGAAGCTACTGACTGAATGAAAGGAGCTGGCATCTCACTCTCTTTGAATGTTCTTTATCATGCTAAGAGGAGCAGGAAAAAGCAAAAAATTTCAGAATTGCACCTTGCAATGCGGAGAAATTACTGTTTGTGCATTTACAATATTCATTAATTTTTGCCATTGAAAAACATCATGTTATTCATATACCAGAAATGATTGAAGCTACTGACTGAATGAAAGGAGCTGGCATCTCACTCTCTTTGAATCTTCTTTACCATGCTAAGAGGAGCAGGAAAAAGCAAAAAATTTCAGAATTGCACCTTGCAATGCGGAGAAATTACTGTTTGTGCATTTACAATATTCACTGATTTTTGCCATTGAAAAACATCATGTTATTCATATACCAGAAATGTTTGAAGCTACTGACTGAATGAAAGGAGCTGGCATCTCACTCTCTTTGAATCTTCTTTATCATACTAAGAGGAGCAGGAAAAAGCAAAAAATTTCAGAATTGCACCTTGCAATGCGGAGAAATTACTGTTTGTGCATTTACAATATTCATTGATTTTTGCCATTGAAAAACGTCCAGAAATGATTGAAGCTACTGACTGAATGAAAGGAGCTGGCATCTCACTCTCTTTGAATCTTCTTTATCATGCTAAGAGGAGCAGGAAAAAGCAAAAAATTTCAGAATTGCACCTTGCAATGCGGAGAAATTACTGTTTGTGCATTTACAATATTCATTGATTTTTGCCGCCATTGAAAAACATCATGTTATTCATATACCAGAAATGTTTGAAGCTACTGACTGAATGAAAGGAGCTGGCATCTCACTCTCTTTGAATCTTCTTTATCATGCTAAGAGGAGCAGGAAAAAGCAAAAAATTTCAGAATTGCACCTTGCAATGCGAAGAAATTACTGTTTGTGCATTTACAATATTCATTGATTTTTGCCATTGAAAAACATCATGTTATTCATATACCAGAAATGTTTGATGCTACTGACTGAATGAAAGGAGCTGGCATCTCACTCTCTTTGAATCTTCTTTATCATGCTAAGAGGAGCAGGAAAAAGCAAAAAATTTCAGAATTGCACCTTGCAATGCGGAGAAATTACTGTTTGTGCATTTACAATATTCATTGATTTTTGCCATTGAAAAACATCCAGAAATGATTGAAGCTACTGACTGAATGAAAGGAGCTGGCATCTCACTCTCTTTGAATCTTCTTTATCATGCTAAGAGGAGCAGGAAAAAGCAAAAAATTTCAGAATTGCACCTTGCAATGCGGAGAAATTACTGTTTGTGCATTTACAATATTCATTGATTTTTGCCATTGAAAAACGTCCAGAAATGATTGAAGCTACTGACTGAATGAAAGGAGCTGGCATCTCACTCTCTTTGAATCTTCTTTATCATGCTAAGAGGAGCAGGAAAAAGCAAAAAATTTCAGAATTGCACCTTGCAATGCGGAGAAATTACTGTTTGTGCATTTACAATATTCATTGATTTTTGCCATTGAAAAACATCATGTTATTCATATACCAGAAATGATTGAAGCTACTGACTGAATGAAAGGAGCTGGCATCTCACTCTCTTTGAATCTTCTTTATCATGCTAAGAGGAGCAGGAAAAAGCAAAAAATTTCAGAATTGCACCTTGCAATGCGGAGAAATTACTGTTTGTGCATTTACAATATTCATTGATTTTTGCCATTGAAAAACGTCCAGAAATGATTGAAGCTACTGACTGAATGAAAGGAGCTGGCATCTCACTCTCTTTGAATCTTCTTTATCATGCTAAGAGGAGCAGGAAAAAGCAAAAAATTTCAGAATTGCACCTTGCAATGCGGAGAAATTACTGTTTGTGCATTTACAATATTCATTGATTTTTGCCATTGAAAAACGTCCAGAAATGATTGAAGCTACTGACTGAATGAAAGGAGCTCTCATCTCACTCTCTTTGAATCTTCTTTATCATGCTAAGAGGAGCAGGAAAAAGGAAAAAATTTCAGAATTGCACCTTGCAATGCGGAGAAATTACTGTTTGTGCATTTACAATATTCATTGATTTTTGCCATTGAAAAACATCATGTTATTCATATACCAGAAATGTTTGAAGCTACTGACTGAATGAAAGGAGCTGGCATCTCACTCTCTTTGAATCTTCTTTATCATGCTAAGAGGAGCAGGAAAAAGCAAAAAATTTCAGAATTGCACCTTCAATGCGGAGAAATTACTGTTTGTGCATTTACAATATTCATTGATTTTTGCCATTGAAAAACGTCCAGAAATGCTTGAAGCTACTGACTGAATGAAAGGAGCTGGCATCTCACTCTCTTTGAATCTTCTTTATCATGCTAAGAGGAGCAGGAAAAAGCAAAAAATTTCAGAATTGCACCTTGCAATGCGGAGAAATTACTGTTTGTGCATTTACAATATTCATTAATTTTTGCCATTGAAAAACATCATGTTATTCATATACCAGAAATGATTGAAGCTACTGACTGAATGAAAGGAGCTGGCATCTCACTCTCTTTGAATCTTCTTTATCATGCTAAGAGGAGCAGGAAAAAGCAAAAAATTTCAGAATTGCACCTTGCAATGCGGAGAAATTACTGTTTGTGCATTTACAATATTCATTAATTTTTGCCATTGAAAAACATCATGTTATTCATATACCAGAAATGATTGAAGCTACTGACTGAATGAAAGGAGCTGGCATCTCACTCTCTTTGAATCTTCTTTATCATGCTAAGAGGAGCAGGAAAAAGCAAAAAATTTCAGAATTGCACCTTGCAATGCGGAGAAATTACTGTTTGTGCATTTACAATATTCATTGATTTTTGCCATTGAAAAACATCATGTTATTCATATACCAGAAATGTTTGAAGCTACTGACTGAATGAAAGGAGCTGGCATCTCACTCTCTTTGAATCTTCTTTATCATACTAAGAGGAGCAGGAAAAAGCAAAAAATTTCAGAATTGCACCTTGCAATGCGGAGAAATTACTGTTTGTGCATTTACAATATTCATTGATTTTTGCCATTGAAAAACGTCCAGAAATGATTGAAGCTACTGACTGAATGAAAGGAGCTGGCATCTCACTCTCTTTGAATCTTCTTTATCATGCTAAGAGGAGCAGGAAAAAGCAAAAAATTTCAGAATTGCACCTTGCAATGCGGAGAAATTACTGTTTGTGCATTTACAATATTCATTGATTTTTGCCATTGAAAAACATCATGTTATTCATATACCAGAAATGTTTGAAGCTACTGACTGAATGAAAGGAGCTGGCATCTCACTCTCTTTGAATCTTCTTTATCATACTAAGAGGAGCAGGAAAAAGCAAAAAATTTCAGAATTGCACCTTCAATGCGGAGAAATTACTGTTTGTGCATTTACAATATTCATTGATTTTTGCCATTGAAAAACGTCCAGAAATGATTGAAGCTACTGACTGAATGAAAGGAGCTGGCATCTCACTCTCTTTGAATCTTCTTTATCATGCTAAGAGGAGCAGGAAAAAGCAAAAAATTTCAGAATTGCACCTTGCAATGCGGAGAAATTACTGTTTGTGCATTTACAATATTCATTAATTTTTGCCATTGAAAAACATCATGTTATTCATATACCAGAAATGATTGAAGCTACTAACTGAATGAAAGGAGCTGGCATCTCACTCTCTTTGAATCTTCTTTACCATGCTAAGAGGAGCAGGAAAAAGCAAAAAATTTCAGAATTGCACCTTGCAATGCGGAGAAATTACTGTTTGTGCATTTACAATATTCATTGATTTTTGCCATTGAAAAACATCATGTTATTCATATACCAGAAATGTTTGAAGCTACTGACTGAATGAAAGGAGCTGGCATCTCACTCTCTTTGAATCTTCTTTATCATACTAAGAGGAGCAGGAAAAAGCAAAAAATTTCAGAATTGCACCTTGCAATGCGGAGAAATTACTGTTTGTGCATTTACAATATTCATTGATTTTTGCCATTGAAAAACGTCCAGAAATGATTGAAGCTACTGACTGAATGAAAGGAGCTGGCATCTCACTCTCTTTGAATCTTCTTTATCATGCTAAGAGGAGCAGGAAAAAGCAAAAAATTTCAGAATTGCACCTTGCAATGCGGAGAAATTACTGTTTGTGCATTTACAATATTCATTGATTTTTGCCATTGAAAAACGTCCAGAAATGATTGAAGCTACTGACTGAATGAAAGGAGCTGGCATCTCACTCTCTTTGAATCTTCTTTATCATGCTAAGAGGAGCAGGAAAAAGCAAAAAATTTCAGAATTGCACCTTGCAATGCGGAGAAATTACTGTTTGTGCATTTACAATATTCATTGATTTTTGCCGCCATTGAAAAACATCATGTTATTCATATACCAGAAATGTTTGAAGCTACTGACTGAATGAAAGGAGCTGGCATCTCACTCTCTTTGAATCTTCTTTATCATGCTAAGAGGAGCAGGAAAAAGCAAAAAATTTCAGAATTGCACCTTGCAATGCGAAGAAATTACTGTTTGTGCATTTACAATATTCATTGATTTTTGCCATTGAAAAACATCATGTTATTCATATACCAGAAATGTTTGATGCTACTGACTGAATGAAAGGAGCTGGCATCTCACTCTCTTTGAATCTTCTTTATCATGCTAAGAGGAGCAGGAAAAAGCAAAAAATTTCAGAATTGCACCTTGCAATGCGGAGAAATTACTGTTTGTGCATTTACAATATTCATTGATTTTTGCCATTGAAAAACGTCCAGAAATGATTGAAGCTACTGACTGAATGAAAGGAGCTGGCATCTCACTCTCTTTGAATCTTCTTTATCATGCTAAGAGGAGCAGGAAAAAGCAAAAAATTTCAGAATTGCACCTTGCAATGCGGAGAAATTACTGTTTGTGCATTTACAATATTCATTGATTTTTGCCATTGAAAAACATCATGTTATTCATATACCAGAAATGTTTGAAGCTACTGACTGAATGAAAGGAGCTGGCATCTCACTCTCTTTGAATCTTCTTTATCATACTAAGAGGAGCAGGAAAAAGCAAAAAATTTCAGAATTGCACCTTCAATGCGGAGAAATTACTGTTTGTGCATTTACAATATTCATTGATTTTTGCCATTGAAAAACGTCCAGAAATGATTGAAGCTACTGACTGAATGAAAGGAGCTGGCATCTCACTCTCTTTGAATCTTCTTTATCATGCTAAGAGGAGCAGGAAAAAGCAAAAAATTTCAGAATTGCACCTTGCAATGCGGAGAAATTACTGTTTGTGCATTTACAATATTCATTAATTTTTGCCATTGAAAAACATCATGTTATTCATATACCAGAAATGATTGAAGCTACTGACTGAATGAAAGGAGCTGGCATCTCACTCTCTTTGAATCTTCTTTACCATGCTAAGAGGAGCAGGAAAAAGCAAAAAATTTCAGAATTGCACCTTGCAATGCGGAGAAATTACTGTTTGTGCATTTACAATATTCACTGATTTTTGCCATTGAAAAACATCATGTTATTCATATACCAGAAATGTTTGAAGCTACTGACTGAATGAAAGGAGCTGGCATCTCACTCTCTTTGAATCTTCTTTATCATACTAAGAGGAGCAGGAAAAAGCAAAAAATTTCAGAATTGCACCTTGCAATGCGGAGAAATTACTGTTTGTGCATTTACAATATTCATTGATTTTTGCCATTGAAAAACGTCCAGAAATGATTGAAGCTACTGACTGAATGAAAGGAGCTGGCATCTCACTCTCTTTGAATCTTCTTTATCATGCTAAGAGGAGCAGGAAAAAGCAAAAAATTTCAGAATTGCACCTTGCAATGCGGAGAAATTACTGTTTGTGCATTTACAATATTCATTGATTTTTGCCGCCATTGAAAAACATCATGTTATTCATATACCAGAAATGTTTGAAGCTACTGACTGAATGAAAGGAGCTGGCATCTCACTCTCTTTGAATCTTCTTTATCATGCTAAGAGGAGCAGGAAAAAGCAAAAAATTTCAGAATTGCACCTTGCAATGCGAAGAAATTACTGTTTGTGCATTTACAATATTCATTGATTTTTGCCATTGAAAAACATCATGTTATTCATATACCAGAAATGTTTGATGCTACTGACTGAATGAAAGGAGCTGGCATCTCACTCTCTTTGAATCTTCTTTATCATGCTAAGAGGAGCAGGAAAAAGCAAAAAATTTCAGAATTGCACCTTGCAATGCGGAGAAATTACTGTTTGTGCATTTACAATATTCATTGATTTTTGCCATTGAAAAACATCCAGAAATGATTGAAGCTACTGACTGAATGAAAGGAGCTGGCATCTCACTCTCTTTGAATCTTCTTTATCATGCTAAGAGGAGCAGGAAAAAGCAAAAAATTTCAGAATTGCACCTTGCAATGCGGAGAAATTACTGTTTGTGCATTTACAATATTCATTGATTTTTGCCATTGAAAAACGTCCAGAAATGATTGAAGCTACTGACTGAATGAAAGGAGCTGGCATCTCACTCTCTTTGAATCTTCTTTATCATGCTAAGAGGAGCAGGAAAAAGCAAAAAATTTCAGAATTGCACCTTGCAATGCGGAGAAATTACTGTTTGTGCATTTACAATATTCATTGATTTTTGCCATTGAAAAACATCATGTTATTCATATACCAGAAATGATTGAAGCTACTGACTGAATGAAAGGAGCTGGCATCTCACTCTCTTTGAATCTTCTTTATCATGCTAAGAGGAGCAGGAAAAAGCAAAAAATTTCAGAATTGCACCTTGCAATGCGGAGAAATTACTGTTTGTGCATTTACAATATTCATTGATTTTTGCCATTGAAAAACGTCCAGAAATGATTGAAGCTACTGACTGAATGAAAGGAGCTGGCATCTCACTCTCTTTGAATCTTCTTTATCATGCTAAGAGGAGCAGGAAAAAGCAAAAAATTTCAGAATTGCACCTTGCAATGCGGAGAAATTACTGTTTGTGCATTTACAATATTCATTGATTTTTGCCATTGAAAAACGTCCAGAAATGATTGAAGCTACTGACTGAATGAAAGGAGCTCTCATCTCACTCTCTTTGAATCTTCTTTATCATGCTAAGAGGAGCAGGAAAAAGCAAAAAATTTCAGAATTGCACCTTGCAATGCGGAGAAATTACTGTTTGTGCATTTACAATATTCATTGATTTTTGCCATTGAAAAACATCATGTTATTCATATACCAGAAATGTTTGAAGCTACTGACTGAATGAAAGGAGCTGGCATCTCACTCTCTTTGAATCTTCTTTATCATGCTAAGAGGAGCAGGAAAAAGCAAAAAATTTCAGAATTGCACCTTCAATGCGGAGAAATTACTGTTTGTGCATTTACAATATTCATTGATTTTTGCCATTGAAAAACGTCCAGAAATGCTTGAAGCTACTGACTGAATGAAAGGAGCTGGCATCTCACTCTCTTTGAATCTTCTTTATCATGCTAAGAGGAGCAGGAAAAAGCAAAAAATTTCAGAATTGCACCTTGCAATGCGGAGAAATTACTGTTTGTGCATTTACAATATTCATTAATTTTTGCCATTGAAAAACATCATGTTATTCATATACCAGAAATGATTGAAGCTACTGACTGAATGAAAGGAGCTGGCATCTCACTCTCTTTGAATCTTCTTTATCATGCTAAGAGGAGCAGGAAAAAGCAAAAAATTTCAGAATTGCACCTTGCAATGCGGAGAAATTACTGTTTGTGCATTTACAATATTCATTAATTTTTGCCATTGAAAAACATCATGTTATTCATATACCAGAAATGATTGAAGCTACTGACTGAATGAAAGGAGCTGGCATCTCACTCTCTTTGAATCTTCTTTATCATGCTAAGAGGAGCAGGAAAAAGCAAAAAATTGCAGAATTGCACCTTGCAATGCGGAGAAATTACTGTTTGTGCATTTACAATATTCATTGATTTTTGCCATTGAAAAACATCATGTTATTCATATACCAGAAATGTTTGAAGCTACTGACTGAATGAAAGGAGCTGGCATCTCACTCTCTTTGAATCTTCTTTATCATACTAAGAGGAGCAGGAAAAAGCAAAAAATTTCAGAATTGCACCTTGCAATGCGGAGAAATTACTGTTTGTGCATTTACAATATTCATTGATTTTTGCCATTGAAAAACGTCCAGAAATGATTGAAGCTACTGACTGAATGAAAGGAGCTGGCATCTCACTCTCTTTGAATCTTCTTTATCATGCTAAGAGGAGCAGGAAAAAGCAAAAAATTTCAGAATTGCACCTTGCAATGCGGAGAAATTACTGTTTGTGCATTTACAATATTCATTGATTTTTGCCATTGAAAAACATCATGTTATTCATATACCAGAAATGTTTGAAGCTACTGACTGAATGAAAGGAGCTGGCATCTCACTCTCTTTGAATCTTCTTTATCATACTAAGAGGAGCAGGAAAAAGCAAAAAATTTCAGAATTGCACCTTCAATGCGGAGAAATTACTGTTTGTGCATTTACAATATTCATTGATTTTTGCCATTGAAAAACGTCCAGAAATGATTGAAGCTACTGACTGAATGAAAGGAGCTGGCATCTCACTCTCTTTGAATCTTCTTTATCATGCTAAGAGGAGCAGGAAAAAGCAAAAAATTTCAGAATTGCACCTTGCAATGCGGAGAAATTACTGTTTGTGCATTTACAATATTCATTAATTTTTGCCATTGAAAAACATCATGTTATTCATATACCAGAAATGATTGAAGCTACTAACTGAATGAAAGGAGCTGGCATCTCACTCTCTTTGAATCTTCTTTACCATGCTAAGAGGAGCAGGAAAAAGCAAAAAATTTCAGAATTGCACCTTGCAATGCGGAGAAATTACTGTTTGTGCATTTACAATATTCATTGATTTTTGCCATTGAAAAACATCATGTTATTCATATACCAGAAATGTTTGAAGCTACTGACTGAATGAAAGGAGCTGGCATCTCACTCTCTTTGAATCTTCTTTATCATACTAAGAGGAGCAGGAAAAAGCAAAAAATTTCAGAATTGCACCTTGCAATGCGGAGAAATTACTGTTTGTGCATTTACAATATTCATTGATTTTTGCCATTGAAAAACGTCCAGAAATGATTGAAGCTACTGACTGAATGAAAGGAGCTGGCATCTCACTCTCTTTGAATCTTCTTTATCATGCTAAGAGGAGCAGGAAAAAGCAAAAAATTTCAGAATTGCACCTTGCAATGCGGAGAAATTACTGTTTGTGCATTTACAATATTCATTGATTTTTGCCATTGAAAAACGTCCAGAAATGATTGAAGCTACTGACTGAATGAAAGGAGCTGGCATCTCACTCTCTTTGAATCTTCTTTATCATGCTAAGAGGAGCAGGAAAAAGCAAAAAATTTCAGAATTGCACCTTGCAATGCGGAGAAATTACTGTTTGTGCATTTACAATATTCATTGATTTTTGCCGCCATTGAAAAACATCATGTTATTCATATACCAGAAATGTTTGAAGCTACTGACTGAATGAAAGGAGCTGGCATCTCACTCTCTTTGAATCTTCTTTATCATGCTAAGAGGAGCAGGAAAAAGCAAAAAATTTCAGAATTGCACCTTGCAATGCGAAGAAATTACTGTTTGTGCATTTACAATATTCATTGATTTTTGCCATTGAAAAACATCATGTTATTCATATACCAGAAATGTTTGATGCTACTGACTGAATGAAAGGAGCTGGCATCTCACTCTCTTTGAATCTTCTTTATCATGCTAAGAGGAGCAGGAAAAAGCAAAAAATTTCAGAATTGCACCTTGCAATGCGGAGAAATTACTGTTTGTGCATTTACAATATTCATTGATTTTTGCCATTGAAAAACGTCCAGAAATGATTGAAGCTACTGACTGAATGAAAGGAGCTGGCATCTCACTCTCTTTGAATCTTCTTTATCATGCTAAGAGAAGCAGGAAAAAGCAAAAAATTTCAGAATTGCACCTTGCAATGCGGAGAAATTACTGTTTGTGCATTTACAATATTCATTGATTTTTGCCATTGAAAAACATCCAGAAATGATTGAAGCTACTGACTGAATGAAAGGAGCTGGCATCTCACTCTCTTTGAATCTTCTTTATCATGCTAAGAGGAGCAGGAAAAAGCAAAAAATTTCAGAATTGCACCTTGCAATGCGGAGAAATTACTGTTTGTGCATTTACAATATTCATTGATTTTTGCCATTGAAAAACGTCCAGAAATGATTGAAGCTACTGACTGAATGAAAGGAGCTGGCATCTCAGTCTCTTTGAATCTTCTTTATCATGCTAAGAGGAGCAGGAAAAAGCAAAAAATTTCAGAATTGCACCTTGCAATGCGGAGAAATTACTGTTTGTGCATCTACAATATTCATTGATTTTTGCCGTTGAAAAACGTCCAGAAATGATTGAAGCTACTGACTGAATGAAAGGAGCTGGCATCTCACTCTCTTTGAGTCTTCTTTACCATGCTAAGAGGAGCAGGAAAAAGCAAAAAATTTCAGAATTGCACCTTGCAATGCGGAGAAATTACTGTTTGTGCATTTACAATATTCATTGATTTTTGCCATTGAAAAACGTCCAGAAATGATTGAAGCTACTGACTGAATGAAAGGAGCTGGCATCTCACTCTCTTTGAATCTTCTTTATCATGCTAAGAGGAGCAGGAAAAAGCAAAAAATTTCAGAATTGCACCTTGCAATGCGGAGAAATTACTGTTTGTGCATTTACAATATTCATTGATTTTTGCCATTGAAAAACATCCAGAAATGATTGAAGCTACTGACTGAATGAAAGGAGCTGGCATGTCACTCTCTTTGAATCTTCTTTATCATGCTAAGAGGAGCAGGAAAAAGCAAAAAATTTCAGAATTGCACCTTGCAATGCGGAGAAATTACTGTTTGTGCATTTACAATATTCATTGATTTTTGCCATTGAAAAACGTCCAGAAATGATTGAAGCTACTGACTGAATGAAAGGAGCTGGCATCTCACTCTCTTTGAATCTTCTTTATCATGCTAAGAGGAGCAGGAAAAAGCAAAAAATTTCAGAATTGCACCTTGCAATGCGGAGAAATTACTGTTTGTGCATTTACAATATTCATTGATTTTTGCCATTGAAAAACATCCAGAAATGATTGAAGCTACTGACTGAATGAAAGGAGCTGGCATCTCACTCTCTTTGAATCTTCTTTATCATGCTAAGAGGAGCAGGAAAAAGCAAAAAATTTCAGAATTGCACCTTGCAATGCGGAGAAATTACTGTTTGTGCATTTACAATATTCATTGATTTTTGCCATTGAAAAACGTCCAGAAATGATTGAAGCTACTGACTGAATGAAAGGAGCTGGCATCTCACTCTCTTTGAATCTTCTTTATCATGCTAAGAGGAGCAGGAAAAAGCAAAAAATTTCAGAATTGCACCTTGCAATGCGGAGAAATTACTGTTTGTGCATTTACAATATTCATTGATTTTTGCCATTGAAAAACATCCAGAAATGATTGAAGCTACTGACTGAATGAAAGGAGCTGGCATCTCACTCTCTTTGAATCTTCTTTATCATGCTAAGAGGAGCAGGAAAAAGCAAAAAATTTCAGAATTGCACCTTGCAATGCGGAGAAATTACTGTTTGTGCATTTACAATATTCATTGATTTTTGCCATTGAAAAACGTCCAGAAATGATTGAAGCTACTGACTGAATGAAAGGAGCTGGCATCTCAGTCTCTTTGAATCTTCTTTATCATGCTAAGAGGAGCAGGAAAAAGCAAAAAATTTCAGAATTGCACCTTGCAATGCGGAGAAATTACTGTTTGTGCATCTACAATATTCATTGATTTTTGCCGTTGAAAAACGTCCAGAAATGATTGAAGCTACTGACTGAATGAAAGGAGCTGGCATCTCACTCTCTTTGAGTCTTCTTTACCATGCTAAGAGGAGCAGGAAAAAGCAAAAAATTTCAGAATTGCACCTTGCAATGCGGAGAAATTACTGTTTGTGCATTTACAATATTCATTGATTTTTGCCATTGAAAAACGTCCAGAAATGATTGAAGCTACTGACTGAATGAAAGGAGCTGGCATCTCACTCTCTTTGAATCTTCTTTATCATGCTAAGAGGAGCAGGAAAAAGCAAAAAATTTCAGAATTGCACCTTGCAATGCGGAGAAATTACTGTTTGTGCATTTACAATATTCATTGATTTTTGCCATTGAAAAACATCATGTTATTCATATACCAGAAATGATTGAAGCTACTGACTGAATGAAAGGAGCTGGCATCTCACTCTCTTTGAATCTTCTTTATCATGCTAAGAGGAGCAGGAAAAAGCAAAAAATTTCAGAATTGCACCTTGCAATGCGGAGAAATTACTGTTTGTGCATTTACAATATTCATTGATTTTTGCCATTGAAAAACGTCCAGAAATGATTGAAGCTACTGACTGAATGAAAGGAGCTGGCATCTCACTCTCTTTGAATCTTCTTTATCATGCTAAGAGGAGCAGGAAAAAGCAAAAAATTTCAGAATTGCACCTTGCAATGCGGAGAAATTACTGTTTGTGCATTTACAATATTCATTGATTTTTGCCATTGAAAAACGTCCAGAAATGATTGAAGCTACTGACTGAATGAAAGGAGCTCTCATCTCACTCTCTTTGAATCTTCTTTATCATGCTAAGAGGAGCAGGAAAAAGCAAAAAATTTCAGAATTGCACCTTGCAATGCGGAGAAATTACTGTTTGTGCATTTACAATATTCATTGATTTTTGCCATTGAAAAACATCATGTTATTCATATACCAGAAATGTTTGAAGCTACTGACTGAATGAAAGGAGCTGGCATCTCACTCTCTTTGAATCTTCTTTATCATGCTAAGAGGAGCAGGAAAAAGCAAAAAATTTCAGAATTGCACCTTCAATGCGGAGAAATTACTGTTTGTGCATTTACAATATTCATTGATTTTTGCCATTGAAAAACGTCCAGAAATGCTTGAAGCTACTGACTGAATGAAAGGAGCTGGCATCTCACTCTCTTTGAATCTTCTTTATCATGCTAAGAGGAGCAGGAAAAAGCAAAAAATTTCAGAATTGCACCTTGCAATGCGGAGAAATTACTGTTTGTGCATTTACAATATTCATTAATTTTTGCCATTGAAAAACATCATGTTATTCATATACCAGAAATGATTGAAGCTACTGACTGAATGAAAGGAGCTGGCATCTCACTCTCTTTGAATCTTCTTTATCATGCTAAGAGGAGCAGGAAAAAGCAAAAAATTTCAGAATTGCACCTTGCAATGCGGAGAAATTACTGTTTGTGCATTTACAATATTCATTGATTTTTGCCATTGAAAAACGTCCAGAAATGATTGAAGCTACTGACTGAATGAAAGGAGCTGGCATCTCACTCTCTTTGAATCTTCTTTATCATGCTAAGAGGAGCAGGAAAAAGCAAAAAATTTCAGAATTGCACCTTGCAATGCGGAGAAATTACTGTTTGTGCATTTACAATATTCATTGATTTTTGCCATTGAAAAACGTCCAGAAATGATTGAAGCTACTGACTGAATGAAAGGAGCTCTCATCTCACTCTCTTTGAATCTTCTTTATCATGCTAAGAGGAGCAGGAAAAAGCAAAAAATTTCAGAATTGCACCTTGCAATGCGGAGAAATTACTGTTTGTGCATTTACAATATTCATTGATTTTTGCCATTGAAAAACATCATGTTATTCATATACCAGAAATGTTTGAAGCTACTGACTGAATGAAAGGAGCTGGCATCTCACTCTCTTTGAATCTTCTTTATCATGCTAAGAGGAGCAGGAAAAAGCAAAAAATTTCAGAATTGCACCTTCAATGCGGAGAAATTACTGTTTGTGCATTTACAATATTCATTGATTTTTGCCATTGAAAAACGTCCAGAAATGATTGAAGCTACTGACTGAATGAAAGGAGCTGGCATCTCACTCTCTTTGAATCTTCTTTATCATGCTAAGAGGAGCAGGAAAAAGCAAAAAATTTCAGAATTGCACCTTGCAATGCGGAGAAATTACTGTTTGTGCATTTACAATATTCATTAATTTTTGCCATTGAAAAACATCATGTTATTCATATACCAGAAATGATTGAAGCTACTGACTGAATGAAAGGAGCTGGCATCTCACTCTCTTTGAATCTTCTTTATCATGCTAAGAGGAGCAGGAAAAAGCAAAAAATTTCAGAATTGCACCTTGCAATGCGGAGAAATTACTGTTTGTGCATTTACAATATTCATTGATTTTTGCCATTGAAAAACATCATGTTATTCATATACCAGAAATGTTTGAAGCTACTGACTGAATGAAAGGAGCTGGCATCTCACTCTCTTTGAATCTTCTTTATCATACTAAGAGGAGCAGGAAAAAGCAAAAAATTTCAGAATTGCACCTTGCAATGCGGAGAAATTACTGTTTGTGCATTTACAATATTCATTGATTTTTGCCATTGAAAAACGTCCAGAAATGATTGAAGCTACTGACTGAATGAAAGGAGCTGGCATCTCACTCTCTTTGAATCTTCTTTATCATGCTAAGAGGAGCAGGAAAAAGCAAAAAATTTCAGAATTGCACCTTGCAATGCGGAGAAATTACTGTTTGTGCATTTACAATATTCATTGATTTTTGCCATTGAAAAACGTCCAGAAATGATTGAAGCTACTGACTGAATGAAAGGAGCTGGCATCTCACTCTCTTTGAATCTTCTTTATCATGCTAAGAGGAGCAGGAAAAAGCAAAAAATTTCAGAATTGCACCTTGCAATGCGGAGAAATTACTGTTTGTGCATTTACAATATTCATTGATTTTTGCCATTGAAAAACATCATGTTATTCATATACCAGAAATGTTTGAAGCTACTGACTGAATGAAAGGAGCTGGCATCTCACTCTCTTTGAATCTTCTTTATCATACTAAGAGGAGCAGGAAAAAGCAAAAAATTTCAGAATTGCACCTTCAATGCGGAGAAATTACTGTTTGTGCATTTACAATATTCATTGATTTTTGCCATTGAAAAACGTCCAGAAATGATTGAAGCTACTGACTGAATGAAAGGAGCTGGCATCTCACTCTCTTTGAATCTTCTTTATCATGCTAAGAGGAGCAGGAAAAAGCAAAAAATTTCAGAATTGCACCTTGCAATGCGGAGAAATTACTGTTTGTGCATTTACAATATTCATTAATTTTTGCCATTGAAAAACATCATGTTATTCATATACCAGAAATGATTGAAGCTACTGACTGAATGAAAGGAGCTGGCATCTCACTCTCTTTGAATCTTCTTTACCATGCTAAGAGGAGCAGGAAAAAGCAAAAAATTTCAGAATTGCACCTTGCAATGCGGAGAAATTACTGTTTGTGCATTTACAATATTCACTGATTTTTGCCATTGAAAAACATCATGTTATTCATATACCAGAAATGTTTGAAGCTACTGACTGAATGAAAGGAGCTGGCATCTCACTCTCTTTGAATCTTCTTTATCATACTAAGAGGAGCAGGAAAAAGCAAAAAATTTCAGAATTGCACCTTGCAATGCGGAGAAATTACTGTTTGTGCATTTACAATATTCATTGATTTTTGCCATTGAAAAACGTCCAGAAATGATTGAAGCTACTGACTGAATGAAAGGAGCTGGCATCTCACTCTCTTTGAATCTTCTTTATCATGCTAAGAGGAGCAGGAAAAAGCAAAAAATTTCAGAATTGCACCTTGCAATGCGGAGAAATTACTGTTTGTGCATTTACAATATTCATTGATTTTTGCCGCCATTGAAAAACATCATGTTATTCATATACCAGAAATGTTTGAAGCTACTGACTGAATGAAAGGAGCTGGCATCTCACTCTCTTTGAATCTTCTTTATCATGTTAAGAGGAGCAGGAAAAAGCAAAAAATTTCAGAATTGCACCTTGCAATGCGAAGAAATTACTGTTTGTGCATTTACAATATTCATTGATTTTTGCCATTGAAAAACATCATGTTATTCATATACCAGAAATGTTTGATGCTACTGACTGAATGAAAGGAGCTGGCATCTCACTCTCTTTGAATCTTCTTTATCATGCTAAGAGGAGCAGGAAAAAGCAAAAAATTTCAGAATTGCACCTTGCAATGCGGAGAAATTACTGTTTGTGCATTTACAATATTCATTGATTTTTGCCATTGAAAAACATCCAGAAATGATTGAAGCTACTGACTGAATGAAAGGAGCTGGCATCTCACTCTCTTTGAATCTTCTTTATCATGCTAAGAGGAGCAGGAAAAAGCAAAAAATTTCAGAATTGCACCTTGCAATGCGGAGAAATTACTGTTTGTGCATTTACAATATTCATTGATTTTTGCCATTGAAAAACGTCCAGAAATGATTGAAGCTACTGACTGAATGAAAGGAGCTGGCATCTCAGTCTCTTTGAATCTTCTTTATCATGCTAAGAGGAGCAGGAAAAAGCAAAAAATTTCAGAATTGCACCTTGCAATGCGGAGAAATTACTGTTTGTGCATCTACAATATTCATTGATTTTTGCCGTTGAAAAACGTCCAGAAATGATTGAAGCTACTGACTGAATGAAAGGAGCTGGCATCTCACTCTCTTTGAGTCTTCTTTACCATGCTAAGAGGAGCAGGAAAAAGCAAAAAATTTCAGAATTGCACCTTGCAATGCGGAGAAATTACTGTTTGTGCATTTACAATATTCATTGATTTTTGCCATTGAAAAACGTCCAGAAATGATTGAAGCTACTGACTGAATGAAAGGAGCTGGCATCTCACTCTCTTTGAATCTTCTTTATCATGCTAAGAGGAGCAGGAAAAAGCAAAAAATTTCAGAATTGCACCTTGCAATGCGGAGAAATTACTGTTTGTGCAATTACAATATTCATTGATTTTTGCCATTGAAAAACATCATGTTATTCATATACCAGAAATGATTGAAGCTACTGACTGAATGAAAGGAGCTGGCATCTCACTCTCTTTGAATCTTCTTTATCATGCTAAGAGGAGCAGGAAAAAGCAAAAAATTTCAGAATTGCACCTTGCAATGCGGAGAAATTACTGTTTGTGCATTTACAATATTCATTGATTTTTGCCATTGAAAAACGTCCAGAAATGATTGAAGCTACTGACTGAATGAAAGGAGCTGGCATCTCACTCTCTTTGAATCTTCTTTATCATGCTAAGAGGAGCAGGAAAAAGCAAAAAATTTCAGAATTGCACCTTGCATTGCGGAGAAATTACTGTTTGTGCATTTACAATATTCATTGATTTTTGCCATTGAAAAACGTCCAGAAATGATTGAAGCTACTGACTGAATGAAAGGAGCTCTCATCTCACTCTCTTTGAATCTTCTTTATCATGCTAAGAGGAGCAGGAAAAAGCAAAAAATTTCAGAATTGCACCTTGCAATGCGGAGAAATTACTGTTTGTGCATTTACAATATTCATTGATTTTTGCCATTGAAAAACATCATGTTATTCATATACCAGAAATGTTTGAAGCTACTGACTGAATGAAAGGAGCTGGCATCTCACTCTCTTTGAATCTTCTTTATCATGCTAAGAGGAGCAGGAAAAAGCAAAAAATTTCAGAATTGCACCTTCAATGCGGAGAAATTACTGTTTGTGCATTTACAATATTCATTGATTTTTGCCATTGAAAAACGTCCAGAAATGCTTGAAGCTACTGACTGAATGAAAGGAGCTGGCATCTCACTCTCTTTGAATCTTCTTTATCATGCTAAGAGGAGCAGGAAAAAGCAAAAAATTTCAGAATTGCACCTTGCAATGCGGAGAAATTACTGTTTGTGCATTTACAATATTCATTAATTTTTGCCATTGAAAAACATCATGTTATTCATATACCAGAAATGATTGAAGCTACTGACTGAATGAAAGGAGCTGGCATCTCACTCTCTTTGAATCTTCTTTATCATGCTAAGAGGAGCAGGAAAAAGCAAAAAATTTCAGAATTGCACCTTGCAATGCGGAGAAATTACTGTTTGTGCATTTACAATATTCATTGATTTTTGCCATTGAAAAACATGTTATTCATATACCAGAAATGTTTGAAGCTACTGACTGAATGAAAGGAGCTGGCATCTCACTCTCTTTGAATCTTCTTTATCATACTAAGAGGAGCAGGAAAAAGCAAAAAATTTCAGAATTGCACCTTGCAATGCGGAGAAATTACTGTTTGTGCATTTACAATATTCATTGATTTTTGCCATTGAAAAACATCATGTTATTCATATACCAGAAATGATTGAAGCTACTGACTGAATGAAAGGAGCTGGCATCTCACTCTCTTTGAATCTTCTTTACCATGCTAAGAGGAGCAGGAAAAAGCAAAAATTTCAGAATTGCACCTTGCAATGCGGAGAAATTACTGTTTGTGCATTTACAATATTCACTGATTTTTGCCATTGAAAAACATCATGTTATTCATATACCAGAAATGTTTGAAGCTACTGACTGAATGAAAGGAGCTGGCATCTCACTCTCTTTGAATCTTCTTTATCATACTAAGAGGAGCAGGAAAAAGCAAAAAATTTCAGAATTGCACCTTGCAATGCGGAGAAATTACTGTTTGTGCATTTACAATATTCATTGATTTTTGCCATTGAAAAACGTCCAGAAATGATTGAAGCTACTGACTGAATGAAAGGAGCTGGCATCTCACTCTCTTTGAATCTTCTTTATCATGCTAAGAGGAGCAGGAAAAAGCAAAAAATTTCAGAATTGCACCTTGCAATGCGGAGAAATTACTGTTTGTGCATTTACAATATTCATTGATTTTTGCCGCCATTGAAAAACATCATGTTATTCATATACCAGAAATGTTTGAAGCTACTGACTGAATGAAAGGAGCTGGCATCTCACTCTCTTTGAATCTTCTTTATCATGTTAAGAGGAGCAGGAAAAAGCAAAAAATTTCAGAATTGCACCTTGCAATGCGAAGAAATTACTGTTTGTGCATTTACAATATTCATTGATTTTTGCCATTGAAAAACATCATGTTATTCATATACCAGAAATGTTTGATGCTACTGACTGAATGAAAGGAGCTGGCATCTCACTCTCTTTGAATCTTCTTTATCATGCTAAGAGGAGCAGGAAAAAGCAAAAAATTTCAGAATTGCACCTTGCAATGCGGAGAAATTACTGTTTGTGCATTTACAATATTCATTGATTTTTGCCATTGAAAAACATCCAGAAATGATTGAAGCTACTGACTGAATGAAAGGAGCTGGCATCTCACTCTCTTTGAATCTTCTTTATCATGCTAAGAGGAGCAGGAAAAAGCAAAAAATTTCAGAATTGCACCTTGCAATGCGGAGAAATTACTGTTTGTGCATTTACAATATTCATTGATTTTTGCCATTGAAAAACGTCCAGAAATGATTGAAGCTACTGACTGAATGAAAGGAGCTGGCATCTCAGTCTCTTTGAATCTTCTTTATCATGCTAAGAGGAGCAGGAAAAAGCAAAAAATTTCAGAATTGCACCTTGCAATGCGGAGAAATTACTGTTTGTGCATCTACAATATTCATTGATTTTTGCCGTTGAAAAACGTCCAGAAATGATTGAAGCTACTGACTGAATGAAAGGAGCTGGCATCTCACTCTCTTTGAGTCTTCTTTACCATGCTAAGAGGAGCAGGAAAAAGCAAAAAATTTCAGAATTGCACCTTGCAATGCGGAGAAATTACTGTTTGTGCATTTACAATATTCATTGATTTTTGCCATTGAAAAACGTCCAGAAATGATTGAAGCTACTGACTGAATGAAAGGAGCTGGCATCTCACTCTCTTTGAATCTTCTTTATCATGCTAAGAGGAGCAGGAAAAAGCAAAAAATTTCAGAATTGCACCTTGCAATGCGGAGAAATTACTGTTTGTGCAATTACAATATTCATTGATTTTTGCCATTGAAAAACATCATGTTATTCATATACCAGAAATGATTGAAGCTACTGACTGAATGAAAGGAGCTGGCATCTCACTCTCTTTGAATCTTCTTTATCATGCTAAGAGGAGCAGGAAAAAGCAAAAATTTCAGAATTGCACCTTGCAATGCGGAGAAATTACTGTTTGTGCATTTACAATATTCATTGATTTTTGCCATTGAAAAACGTCCAGAAATGATTGAAGCTACTGACTGAATGAAAGGAGCTGGCATCTCACTCTCTTTGAATCTTCTTTATCATGCTAAGAGGAGCAGGAAAAAGCAAAAAATTTCAGAATTGCACCTTGCATTGCGGAGAAATTACTGTTTGTGCATTTACAATATTCATTGATTTTTGCCATTGAAAAACGTCCAGAAATGATTGAAGCTACTGACTGAATGAAAGGAGCTCTCATCTCACTCTCTTTGAATCTTCTTTATCATGCTAAGAGGAGCAGGAAAAAGCAAAAAATTTCAGAATTGCACCTTGCAATGCGGAGAAATTACTGTTTGTGCATTTACAATATTCATTGATTTTTGCCATTGAAAAACATCCAGAAATGATTGAAGCTACTGACTGAATGAAAGGAGCTGGCATCTCACTCTCTTTGAATCTTCTTTATCATGCTAAGAGGAGCAGGAAAAAGCAAAAAATTTCAGAATTGCACCTTGCAATGCGGAGAAATTACTGTTTGTGCATTTACAATATTCATTGATTTTTGCCATTGAAAAACGTCCAGAAATGATTGAAGCTACTGACTGAATGAAAGGAGCTGGCATCTCAGTCTCTTTGAATCTTCTTTATCATGCTAAGAGGAGCAGGAAAAAGCAAAAAATTTCAGAATTGCACCTTGCAATGCGGAGAAATTACTGTTTGTGCATCTACAATATTCATTGATTTTTGCCGTTGAAAAACGTCCAGAAATGATTGAAGCTACTGACTGAATGAAAGGAGCTGGCATCTCACTCTCTTTGAGTCTTCTTTACCATGCTAAGAGGAGCAGGAAAAAGCAAAAAATTTCAGAATTGCACCTTGCAATGCGGAGAAATTACTGTTTGTGCATTTACAATATTCATTGATTTTTGCCATTGAAAAACGTCCAGAAATGATTGAAGCTACTGACTGAATGAAAGGAGCTGGCATCTCACTCTCTTTGAATCTTCTTTATCATGCTAAGAGGAGCAGGAAAAGCAAAAAATTTCAGAATTGCACCTTGCAATGCGGAGAAATTACTGTTTGTGCAATTACAATATTCATTGATTTTTGCCATTGAAAAACATCATGTTATTCATATACCAGAAATGATTGAAGCTACTGACTGAATGAAAGGAGCTGGCATCTCACTCTCTTTGAATCTTCTTTATCATGCTAAGAGGAGCAGGAAAAAGCAAAAAATTTCAGAATTGCACCTTGCAATGCGGAGAAATTACTGTTTGTGCATTTACAATATTCATTGATTTTTGCCATTGAAAAACGTCCAGAAATGATTGAAGCTACTGACTGAATGAAAGGAGCTGGCATCTCACTCTCTTTGAATCTTCTTTATCATGCTAAGAGGAGCAGGAAAAGCAAAAATTTCAGAATTGCACCTTGCATTGCGGAGAAATTACTGTTTGTGCATTTACAATATTCA
>NW_027368601.1:0-48691 GCF_046119375.1 Phyllobates terribilis | reverse complement strand
GGGGGGCAAAAGACGAGGGTGGGGGGGGCAAAAGACGAGAGAGGGGGGGGCAAAAGACGAGGGAGGGAGGGGGGGGCAAAGACGAGGGAGGGAGGGGGGGCAAAAGACGAGGGAGGGAGGGGGGGCAAAAGACGAGGGAGGGAGGGGGGGGGCAAAAGACGAGGGAGGGAGGGGGGGGCAAAAGACGAGGGAGGGAGGGGGGGGCAAAAGACGAGGGAGGGAGGGGGGCAAAAGACGAGGGAGGGGGGGGGGGCAAAAGACGAGGGAGGGAGGGGGGGCAAAAGACGAGGGAGGGAGGGGGGGCAAAAGACGAGGGAGGGAGGGGGGGGCAAAAGACGAGGGAGGGAGGGGGGGGCAAAAGACGAGGGAGGGAGGGGGGGGGCAAAAGACGAGGGAGGGAGGGGGGGCAAAAGACGAGGGAGGGAGGGGGGGGCAAAAGACGAGGGAGGGAGGGGGGGCAAAAGACGAGGGAGGGGAGAGGAGGGGGGGCAAAAGACGAGGGAGGGAGGGGGGGGCAAAAGACGAGGGAGGGGGGGCAAAAGACGAGGGAGGGAGGGGGGGCAAAAGACGAGGGAGGGAGGGGGGGCAAAAGACGAGGGAGGGGGGGGGGCAAAAGACGAGGGAGGGAGGGGGGGGCAAAAGACGAGGGAGGGAGGGGGGGGGCAAAAGACGAGGGAGGGAGGGGGGGGCAAAAGACGAGGGAGGGAGGGGGGGGCAAAAGACGAGGGAGGGAGGGGGGGCAAAAGACGAGGGAGGGAGGGGGGGGCAAAAGACGAGGGAGGGAGGGGGGGGCAAAAGACGAGGGAGGGAGGGGGGGCAAAAGACGAGGGGAGGGGGGGGGCAAGAGACGAGGGAGGGAGGGGGGCGAGAGACGAGGGAGGGAGGGGGGGGCAAAGACGAGGGAGGGAGGGGGGGGCAGAGACGAGGGAGGGAAGGGGGGCGAGAGACGAGGGAGGGAAGGGGGGGGCGAGAGACGAGGGAGGGAAGGGGGGGCAAGAGACGAGGGAGGGAAGGGGGGGCGAGAGACGAGGGAGGGAAGGGGGGGCGAGAGACGAGGGAGGGAAGGGGGGGCGAGAGACGAGGGAGGGAAGGGGGGCGAGAGACGAGGGAGGGAAGGGGGGGGCGAGAGACGAGGGAGGGAAGGGGGGGCGAGAGACGAGGGAGGGAAGGGGGGGCGAGAGACGAGGGAGGGAAGGGGGGCGAGAGACGAGGGAGGGAAGGGGGGGCGAGAGACGAGGGAGGGAAGGGGGGGCGAGAGACGAGGGAGGGAAGGGGGGGCGAGAGACGAGGGAGGGAGAGAGAAGGGGGGGCGAGAGACGAGGGAGGGAAGGGGGGGCGAGAGACGAGGGAGGGAAGGGGGGGCGAGAGACGAGGGAGGGAAGGGGGGGCGAGAGACGAGGGAGGGAAGGGGGGGGCGAGAGACGAGGGAGGGAAGGGGGGGCGAGAGACGAGGGAGGGAAGGGGGGGGCGAGAGACGAGGGAGGGAAGGGGGGGGCGAGAGACGAGGGAGGGAAGGGGGGGGCGAGAGACGAGGGAGGGAAGGGGGGGCGAGAGACGAGGGAGGGAAGGGGGGGGCGAGAGACGAGGGAGGGAAGGGGGGGGGCGAGAGACGAGGGAGGGAAGGGGGGGGCGAGAGACGAGGGAGGGAAGGGGGGGGCGAGAGACGAGGGAGGGAAGGGGGGGGCGAGAGACGAGGGAGGGAAGGGGGGGGCGAGAGACGAGGGAGGGAAGGGGGGGGCGAGAGACGAGGGAGGGAAGGGGGGGGCGAGAGACGAGGGAGGGAAGGGGGGGCGAGAGACGAGGGAGGGAAGGGGGGGGCGAGAGACGAGGGAGGGAAGGGGGGGGCGAGAGACGAGGGAGGGAAGGGGGGGGCGAGAGACGAGGGAGGGAAGGGGGGGGCGAGAGACGAGGGAGGGAAGGGGGGGCGAGAGACGAGGGAGGGAAGGGGGGGGCGAGAGACGAGGGAGGGAAGGGGGGGGCGAGAGACGAGGGAGGGAAGGGGGGGGCGAGAGACGAGGGAGGGAAGGGGGGGGCGAGAGACGAGGGAGGGAAGGGGGGGGCGAGAGACGAGGGAGGGAAGGGGGGGCGAGAGACGAGGGAGGGAAGGGGGGGGCGAGAGACGAGGGAGGGAAGGGGGGGGCGAGAGACGAGGGAGGGAAGGGGGGGGCGAGAGACGAGGGAGGGAAGGGGGGGGCGAGAGACGAGGGAGGGAAGGGGGGGCGAGAGACGAGGGAGGGAAGGGGGGGCGAGAGACGAGGGAGGGAAGGGGGGGCGAGAGACGAGGGAGGGAAGGGGGGGCGAGAGACGAGGGAGGGAAGGGGGGGCGAGAGACGAGGGAGGGAAGGGGGGGCGAGAGACGAGGGAGGGAAGGGGGGGCGAGAGACGAGGGAGGGAAGGGGGGGCGAGAGACGAGGGAGGGAAGGGGGGGCGAGAGACGAGGGAGGGAAGGGGGGGCGAGAGACGAGGGAGGGAAGGGGGGGCGAGAGACGAGGGAGGGAAGGGGGGGCGAGAGACGAGGGAGGGAAGGGGGGGCGAGAGACGAGGGAGGGAAGGGGGGGCGAGAGACGAGGGAGGGAAGGGGGGGCGAGAGACGAGGGAGGGAAGGGGGGGCGAGAGACGAGGGAGGGAAGGGGGGGCGAGAGACGAGGGAGGGAAGGGGGGGCGAGAGACGAGGGAGGGAAGGGGGGGCGAGAGACGAGGGAGGGAAGGGGGGGCGAGAGACGAGGGAGGGAAGGGGGGGCGAGAGACGAGGGAGGGAAGGGGGGGCGAGAGACGAGGGAGGGAAGGGGGGGCGAGAGACGAGGGAGGGAAGGGGGGGCGAGAGACGAGGGAGGGAAGGGGGGGCGAGAGACGAGGGAGGGAAGGGGGGGCGAGAGACGAGGGAGGGAAGGGGGGGCGAGAGACGAGGGAGGGAAGGGGGGGCGAGAGACGAGGGAGGGAAGGGGGGGCGAGAGACGAGGGAGGGAAGGGGGGCGAGAGACGAGGGAGGGAAGGGGGGGCGAGAGACGAGGGAGGGAAGGGGGGGCGAGAGACGAGGGAGGGAAGGGGGGCGAGAGACGAGGGAGGGAAGGGGGGGCGAGAGACGAGGGAGGGAAGGGGGGCGAGAGACGAGGGAGGGAAGGGGGGCGAAGAGACGAGGGAGGGAAGGGGGGGAAGGGACGAGGGAGGGAAGGGGGGCGAGAGACGAGGGAGGGAAGGGGGGCGAGAGACGAGGGAGGGAAGGGGGGGCGAGAGACGAGGGAGAAGGGGGGGCGAGAGACGAGGGAGGGAAGGGGGGGCGAGAGACGAGGGAGGGAAGGGGGGGCGAGAGACGAGGGAGGGAAGGGGGGGCAAGAGACGAGGAAGGGGGGGCAAGAGACGAGGGAGGGAGGGCAAGAGACGAGGGAGGGAGGGCAAGAGACGAGGGAGGGAGGGCAAGAGACGAGGGAGGGAGGGCAAGAGACGAGGGAGGGAGGGAGGGAGGGCAAGAGACGAGGGAGGGAGGGAGGGAGGGAGGGAGGGCAAGAGACGAGGGAGGGAGGGCAAGAGACGAGGGAGGGAGGGAGGGGCAAGAGACGAGGGAGGGAGGGAGGGCAAGAGACGAGGGAGGGAGGGAGGGCAAGAGACGAGGGAGGGAGGGAGGGAGGGCAAGAGACGAGGGAGGGAGGGAGGGCAAGAGACGAGGGAGGGAGGGAGGGCAAGAGACGAGGGAGGGAGGGAGGGCAAGAGACGAGGGAGGGAGGGAGAGGGAGGGCAAGAGACGAGGGAGGGAGGGGGGGCAAGAGACGAGGGAGGGAGGGGGGGCAAGAGACGAGGGAGGGAGGGAGGGGGGGCAAGAGACGAGGGAGGGGGGGGAAGAGAAGAGGGAGGGAAGGAGGGGCAAGAGACGAGGGAGGGAAGGAGGGGCAAGAGACGAGGGAGGGAAGGAGGGGCAAGAGACGAGGGAGGGAAGGGGGGGCAAGAGACGAGGGAGGGAAGGGGGGGCAAGAGACGAGGGAGGAAGGGGGGGCAAGAGACGAGGGAGGAAGGGGGGGCAAGAGACGAGGGAGGAAGGGGGGGCAAGAGACGAGGGAGGAAGGGGGGGCAAGAGACGAGGGAGGAAGGGGGGGCAAGAGACGAGGGAAGAAGGGGGGGCAAGAGACGAGGAGGCAAGAGACGAGGGAGGGAGGGGGGCAAGAGACGAGGGAGGGAGGGGGGGCAAGAGACGAGGGAGGGAGGGGGGGCAAGAGACGAGGGAGGGAGGGGGGGCAAGAGACGAGGGAGGGAGGGGGGGCAAGAGACGAGGGAGGGAGGGAGGGGGGGCAAGAGACGAGGGAGGGAGGGAGGGGGGGCAAGAGACGAGGGAGGGAGGGAGGGGGGGCAAGAGACGAGGGAGGGAGGGGGGGCAAGAGACGAGGGAGGGAGGGAGGGGGGGCAAGAGACGAGGGAGGGAGGGAGGGGGGGCAAGAGACGAGGGAGGGAGGGAGGGGGGGCAAGAGACGAGGGAGGGAGGGAGGGGGGGCAAGAGACGAGGGAGGGAGGGGGGGCAAGAGACGAGGGAGGGAGGGAGGGGGGGCAAGAGACGAGGGAGGGAGGGAGGGGGGGCAAGAGACGAGGGAGGGAGGGAGGGGGGGCAAGAGACGAGGGAGGGAGGGAGGGGGGGCAAGAGACGAGGGAGGGAGGGAGGGGGGGCAAGAGACGAGGGAGGGAGGGAGGGGGGGCAAGAGACGAGGGAGGGAGGGAGGGGGGGCAAGAGACGAGGGAGGGAGGGAAGGAGGGGCAAGAGACGAGGGAGGGAAGGAGGGGCAAGAGACGAGGGAGGGAAGGAGGGGCAAGAGACGAGGGAGGGAAGGGGGGGCAAGAGACGAGGGAGGAAGGGGGGGCAAGAGACGAGGGAGGAAGGGGGGGCAAGAGACGAGGGAGGAAGGGGGGGCAAGAGACGAGGGAGGAAGGGGGGGCAAGAGACGAGGGAGGAAGGGGGGGCAAGAGACGAGGGAGGAAGGGGGGCAAGAGACGAGGGAAGAAGGGGGGGCAAGAGACGAGGAGGCAAGAGACGAGGGAGGGAGGGGGGCAAGAGACGAGGGAGGGAGGGGGGGCAAGAGACGAGGGAGGGAGGGGGGGCAAGAGACGAGGGAGGGAGGGGGGGCAAGAGACGAGGGAGGGAGGGGGGGCAAGAGACGAGGGAGGGAGGGAGGGGGGGCAAGAGACGAGGGAGGGAGGGAGGGGGGGGCAAGAGACGAGGGAGGGAGGGAGGGGGGGCAAGAGACGAGGGAGGGAGGGAGGGGGGGCAAGAGACGAGGGAGGGAGGGAGGGGGGGCAAGAGACGAGGGAGGGAGGGAGGGGGGGCAAGAGACGAGGGAGGGAGGGGGGGCAAGAGACGAGGGAGGGAGGGAGGGGGGCAAGAGACGAGGGAGGGAGGGAGGGGGGGCAAGAGACGAGGGAGGGAGGGAGGGGGGGCAAGAGACGAGGGAGGGAGGGAGGGGGGGCAAGAGACGAGGGAGGGAGGGAGGGGGGGCAAGAGACGAGGGAGGGAGGGAGGGGGGGCAAGAGACGAGGGAGGGAGGGAGGGGGGGCAAGAGACGAGGGAGGGAGGGAGGGGGGGCAAGAGACGAGGGAGGGAGGGAGGGGGGGCAAGAGACGAGGGAGGGAGGGAGGGGGGGCAAGAGACGAGGGAGGGAGGGAGGGGGGGCAAGAGACGAGGGAGGGAGGGAGGGGGGGCAAGAGACGAGGGAGGGAGGGGGGGCAAGAGACGAGGGAGGGAGGGAGGGGGGGCAAGAGACGAGGGAGGGAAGAGGGAGGGGGGCGAGAGACGAGGGAGGGAAGAGGGAGGGGGGGCGAGAGACGAGGGAGGGAGGGGGGGCGAGAGACGAGGGAGGGAGGGGGGGGCGAGAGACGAGGGAGGGAGGGGGGGCGAGAGACGAGGGAGGGAGGGGGGGCGAGAGACGAGGGAGGGAGGGGGGGCGAGAGACGAGGGAAGAAGGGGGGGGCAAGAGACGAGGGAGGGAGGGGGGCAAGAGACGAGGGAAGAAGGGGGGGGCAAGAGACGAGGGAGGAAGGGGGGGCAAGAGACGAGGGAGGAAGGGGGGGCAAGAGACGAGGGAGGAAGGGGGGGTAAGAGACGAGGGAGGAAGGGGGGGCAAGAGATGAGGGAAGAAGGGGGGGCAAGAGACGAGGAGGCAAGAGACGAGGGAGGGAGGGGGGGCGAGAGACGAGGGAGGGAGGGGGGGCGAGAGACGAGGGAGGGAGGGAGGGGGGGCGAGAGACGAGGGAGGGAGGGAGGGGGGGCGAGAGACGAGGGAGGGAGGGAGGGGGGGCGAGAGACGAGGGAGGGAGGGAGGGGGGGCGAGAGACGAGGGAGGGAGGGAGGGGGGGCGAGAGACGAGGGAGGGAGGGAGGGGGGGCGAGAGACGAGGGAGGGAGGGAGGGGGGGCGAGAGACGAGGGAGGGAGGGAGGGGGGGCGAGAGACGAGGGAGGGAGGGAGGGGGGGCGAGAGACGAGGGAGGGAGGGGGGGCGAGAGACGAGGGAGGGAGGGGGGGCGAGAGACGAGGGAGGGAGGGAGGGGGGGCGAGAGACGAGGGAGGGAGGGGGGGGGCGAGAGAAGAGGGAGGGAGGGGGGGGGCGAGAGAAGAGGGAGGGAGGGGGGGGGCGAGAGAAGAGGGAGGGAGGGGGGGGGCGAGAGAAGAGGGAGGGAGGGGGGGGGCGAGAGAAGAGGGAGGGAGGGGGGGGGCGAGAGAAGAGGGAGGGAGGGGGGGGCGAGAGAAGAGGGAGGGAGGGGGGGGCGAGAGAAGAGGGAGGGAGGGGGGGGGCGAGAGAAGAGGGAGGGAGGGGGGGGGCGAGAGAAGAGGGAGGGAGGGGGGGGGCGAGAGAAGAGGGAGGGAGGGGGGGGGCGAGAGAAGAGGGAGGGCGGGGGGGGGGGCGAGAGAAGAGGGAGGGCGGGGGGGGGGCGAGAGAAGAGGGAGGGCGGGGGGGGGCGAGAGAAGAGGGAGGGAGGGGGGGGGCGAGAGAAGAGGGAGGGAGGGGGGGGGCGAGAGAAGAGGGAGGGAGGGGGGGGCGAGAGAAGAGGGAGGGGGGGGGCGAGAGAAGAGGGAGGGGGGGCGAGAGAAGAGGGAGGGGGGGGGCGAGAGAAGAGGGAGGGAGGGGCGAGAGAAGAGGGAGGGAGGGGGGGGCGAGAGAAGAGGGAGGGAGGGGGGGGGCGAGAGAAGAGGGAGGGAGGGGGGGGGCGAGAGAAGAGGAGGGAGGGGGGGGCGAGAGAAGAGGGAGGGAGGGGGGGGCGAGAGAAGAGGGAGGGAGGGGGGGGCGAGAGAAGAGGGAGGGAGGGGGGGGCGAGAGAAGAGGGAGGGAGGGGGGGGGGGGCGAGAGAAGAGGGAGGGAGGGGGCGAGAGAAGAGGGAGGGAGGGGGGGGCGAGAGAAGAGGGAGGGAGGGGGGGGCGAGAGAAGAGGGAGGGAGGGGGGGGCGAGAGAAGAGGGAGGGAGGGGGGGGCGAGAGAAGAGGGAGGGAGGGGGGGGCGAGAGAAGAGGGAGGGAGGGGGGGGCGAGAGAAGAGGGAGGGAGGGGGGGGCGAGAGAAGAGGGAGGGAGGGGGGGGCGAGAGAAGAGGGAGGGAGGGGGGGGCGAGAGAAGAGGGAGGGAGGGGGGGGGCGAGAGAAGAGGGAGGGAGGGGGGGGGCGAGAGAAGAGGAGGGAGGGGGGGGCGAGAGAAGAGGGAGGGAGGGGGGGGCGAGAGAAGAGGGAGGGAGGGGGGGGCGAGAGAAGAGGGAGGGAGAGGGGGGCGAGAGAAGAGGGAGGGAGGGGGGGGCGAGAGAAGAGGGAGGGAGGGGGGGGCGAGAGAAGAGGGAGGGAGGGGGGGGCGAGAGAAGAGGGAGGGAGGGGGGGGCGAGAGAAGAGGGAGGGAGGGGGGGCGAGAGAAGAGGGAGGGAGGGGGGGGCGAGAGAAGAGGGAGGGAGGGGGGGGCGAGAGAAGAGGGAGGGAGGGGGGGGCGAGAGAAGAGGGAGGGAGGGGGGGGCGAGAGAAGAGGGAGGGAGGGGGGGGCGAGAGAAGAGGGAGGGAGGGGGGGGCGAGAGAAGAGGGAGGGAGGGGGGGGCGAGAGAAGAGGGAGGGAGGGGGGGGCGAGAGAAGAGGGAGGGAGGGGGGGGCGAGAGAAGAGGGAGGGAGGGGGGGCGAGAGAAGAGGGAGGGAGGGGGGGGCGAGAGAAGAGGGAGGGAGAGGGGGGCGAGAGAAGAGGGAGGGAGGGGGGGGCGAGAGAAGAGGGAGGGAGGGGGGGCGAGAGAAGAGGGAGGGAGGGGGGGGCGAGAGAAGAGGGAGGGAGGGGGGGGCGAGAGAAGAGGGAGGGAGGGGGGGGCGAGAGAAGAGGGAGGGAGGGGGGGGCGAGAGAAGAGGGAGGGAGGGGGGGGCGAGAGAAGAGGGAGGGAGGGGGGGGGCGAGAGAAGAGGGAGGGAGGGGGGGCGAGAGAAGAGGGAGGGAGGGGGGGGCGAGAGAAGAGGGAGGGAGGGGGGGGCGAGAGAAGAGGGAGGGAGGGGGGGGCGAGAGAAGAGGGAGGGAGGGGGGGGCGAGAGAAGAGGGAGGGAGGGGGGGGCGAGAGAAGAGGGAGGGAGGGGGGGGCGAGAGAAGAGGGAGGGAGGGAGGGGGGGGCGAGAGAAGAGGGAGGGAGGGGGGGGCGAGAGAAGAGGGAGGGAGGGGGGGGCGAGAGAAGAGGGAGGGAGGGGGGGGCGAGAGAAGAGGGAGGGAGGGGGGGGGCGAGAGAAGAGGGAGGGAGGGGGGGGCGAGAGAAGAGGGAGGGAGGGGGGGGCGAGAGAAGAGGGAGGGAGGGGGGGGCGAGAGAAGAGGGAGGGAGGGGGGGGCGAGAGAAGAGGGAGGGAGGGGGGGGCGAGAGAAGAGGGAGGGAGGGGGGGGCGAGAGAAGAGGGAGGGGGGGGCGAGAGAAGAGGGAGGGAGGGGGGGGCGAGAGAAGAGGGAGGGAGGGGGGGGCGAGAGAAGAGGGAGGGAGGGGGGGGCGAGAGAAGAGGGAGGGAGGGGGGGCGAGAGAAGAGGGAGGGAGGGGGGGGCGAGAGAAGAGGGAGGGAGGGGGGGGCGAGAGAAGAGGGAGGGAGGGGGGGGCGAGAGAAGAGGGAGGGATAGATAGAGGATATGTTTGTCAGTGTAATTAACATAGAGGGCGGGGCAGCTGCTGACCACGCCCCCACCCATGGCGCTTCCTCCGCTGTTTGTCAGCAGCGTTGCTCCGATGTCCGGCCATGTTTTCTCGGCCGCCGCACTCACCCGTATGTGGCGCCTTCTCCGGTGTCTCTCAGTTTTCCTTCCAGGTCAGCAGTGATAAGACGCAATGTGACGGCAGCGCGCCCCGCTCTTTTTCCCGCTCATGACGTCACCGCACTACAGTGCCGGAAGTGACGGAGAACTCTGGCAGCCATATTGGTTGTGGGAGCAAATGAACTTGTGTCCCGCCTCTCCGTATTCCCTCAATCCGTGTCCTGTATCTCAGCTGACGTGATCTGTTCTTCGCATGGTTACATTATCAACTCCATCACCACAGCTCCATCACCACAGCTCCATCACCACAGCTCCATCACCACAGCCCCATCACCACAGCTCCATCACCACAGCCCCATCACCACAGCCACAGCTCCATCACCACAGCCCCATCACCACAGCTCCATCACCACAGCCACAGCTCCATCACCACAGCCCCATCACCACAGCTCCATCACCACAGCCACAGCTCCATCACCACAGCTCCATCACCACAGCCCCATCACCACAGCCCCATCACCACAGCTCCATCACCACAGCTCCATCACCACAGCCCCATCACCACAGCTCCATCACCACAGCCCCATCACCACAGCCACAGCTCCATCACCACAGCTCCATCACCACAGCCCCATCACCACAGCCCCATCACCACAGCTCCATCACCACAGCTCCATCACCACAGCCCCATCACCACAGCCACAGCTCCATCACCACAGATCCATCACCACAACTCCATCACCACAGCCACAGCTCCATCACCACAGCTCCATCACCACAGCTCCATCACCACAGCTCCATCACCACAGCCCCATCACCACAGCCCCATCACCACAGCTCCATCACCACAGCTCCATCACCACAGCCCCATCACCACAGCTCCATCACCACAGCCACAGCTCCATCACCACAGCCCCATCACCACAGCTCCATCACCACAGCTCCATCACCACAGCTCCATCACCACAGCCCCATCACCACAGCCACAGCTCCATCACCACAGCCCCATCACCACAGCTCCATCACCACAGCTCCATCACCACAGCTCCATCACCACAGCCACAGCTCCATCACCACAGCCCCATCACCACAGCTCCATCACCACAGCTCCATCACCACAGCTCCATCACCACAGCTCCATCACCACAGCCACAGCTCCATCACCACAGCTCCATCACCACAGCCCCATCACCACAGCTCCATCACCACAGCTCCATCACCACAGCCCCATCACCACAGCTCCATCACCACAGCCCCATCACCACAGCTCCATCACCACAGCCCCATCACCACAGCCACAGCTCCATCACCACAGATCCATCACCACAACTCCATCACCACAGCCACAGCTCCATCACCACAGCTCCATCACCACAGCCCCATCACCACAGCTCCATCACCACAGCCACAGCTCCATCACCACAGCCCCATCACCACAACTCCATCACCACAGCCCCATCACCACAGCTCCATCACCACAGATCCATCACCACAACTCCATCACCACAGCCACAGCTCCATCACCACAGCCCCATCACCACAGCTCCATCACCACAGCCACAGCTCCATCACCACAGCCCCATCACCACAGCCACAGCTCCATCACCACAGCTCCATCACCACAGCCACAGCTCCATCACCACAGCCCCATCACCACAGCCACAGCTCCATCACCACAACTCCATCACCACAGCCCCATCACCACAGCTCCATCACCACAACTCCATCACCACAGCCACAGCTCCATCACCACAGCTCCATCACCACAGCCCCATCACCACAGCTCCATCACCACAGCCACAGCTCCATCACCACAGCTCCATCACCACAGCCCCATCACCACAGCCACAGCCCCATCACCACAGCCCCATCACCACAGCTCCATCACCACAGCCACAGCTCCATCACCACAGCTCCATCACCACAGCCCCATCACCACAGCCACAGCCCCATCACCACAACTCCATCACCACAGCCCCATCACCACAGCCCCATCACCACAACTCCATCACCACAGCCCCATCACCACAGCTCCATCACCACAGATCCATCACCACAACTCCATCACCACAGCCCCATCACCACAGCTCCATCACCACAGCCCCATCACCACAACTCCATCACCACAGCCCCATCACCACAGATCCATCACCACAGCCCCATCACCACAGCCACAGCTCCATCACCACAGCCACAGCTCCATCACCACAGCCCCATCACCACAGCTCCATCACCACAGCCACAGCTCCATCACCACAGCTCCATCACCACAGCCACAGCTCCATCACCACAGCCCCATCACCACAGCCACAGCTCCATCACCACAGCCCCATCACCACAGCTCCATCACCACAGCCACAGCTCCATCACCACAGCTCCATCACCACAGCTCCATCACCACAGCCACAGCTCCATCACCACAGCCCCATCACCACAACTCCATCACCACAGCCCCATCACCACAGCTCCATCACCACAGATCCATCACCACAACTCCATCACCACAGCCACAGCTCCATCACCACAGCTCCATCACCACAGCCCCATCACCACAGCTCCATCACCACAGCCACAGCTCCATCACCACAGCTCCATCACCACAGCTCCATCACCACAGCCCCATCACCACAGCCACAGCCCCATCACCACAGCCCCATCACCACAGCTCCATCACCACAGCCACAGCTCCATCACCACAGCTCCATCACCACAGCCCCATCACCACAGCCACAGCCCCATCACCACAACTCCATCACCACAGCCCCATCACCACAGCCCCATCACCACAACTCCATCACCACAGCCCCATCACCACAGCTCCATCACCACAGATCCATCACCACAACTCCATCACCACAGCCCCATCACCACAGCTCCATCACCACAGCCCCATCACCACAACTCCATCACCACAGCCCCATCACCACAGCCCCATCACCACAGCCCCATCACCACAGCTCCATCACCACAGCCACAGCTCCATCACCACAGCCACAGCTCCATCACCACAGCCCCATCACCACAGCTCCATCACCACAGCCACAGCTCCATCACCACAGCTCCATCACCACAGCCACAGCTCCATCACCACAGCCCCATCACCACAGCCACAGCTCCATCACCACAGCCCCATCACCACAGCTCCATCACCACAGCCACAGCTCCATCACCACAGCTCCATCACCACAGCCACAGCTCCATCACCACAGCTCCATCACCACAGCTCCATCACCACAGCCCCATCACCACAGCTCCATCACCACAGCCACAGCTCCATCACCACAGCTCCATCACCACAGCTCCATCACCACAGCCCCATCACCACAGCTCCATCACCACAGCCACAGCTCCATCACCACAGCTCCATCACCACAGCCCCATCACCACAGCCCCATCACCACAACTCCATCACCACAGCCCCATCACCACAGCCCCATCACCACAACTCCATCACCACAGCCCCATCACCACAGCTCCATCACCACAGATCCATCACCACAACTCCATCACCACAGCCCCATCACCACAGCTCCATCACCACAACTCCATCACCACAGCCCCATCACCACAGCCCCATCACCACAGCCCCATCACCACAGCCCCATCACCACAGATCCATCACCACAACTCCATCACCACAGCCCCATCACCACAGCTCCATCACCACAACTCCATCACCACAGCCCCATCACCACAGCTCCATCACCACAGATCCATCACCACAACTCCATCACCACAGCTCCATCACCACAGCCCCATCACCACAGCCCCATCACCACAGCCCCATCACCACAACTCCATCACCACAGCCCCATCACCACAGCCCCATCACCACAGATCCATCACCACAGCTCCATTACCACAGCCCCATCACCACAGCTCCATTACCACAGCCCCATTACCACAGCCCCATCACCACAGATCCATCACCACAGCCACAGCTCCATCACCACAGCTCCATCACCACAGCCACAGCTCCATCACCACAGCTCCATCACCACAGCCCCATCACCACAGCTCCATCACCACAGCTCCATCACCACAGCCCCATCACCACAGCCACAGCTCCATCACCACAGCCACAGCTCCATCACCACAGCCCCATCACCACAGCCCCATCACCACAGCTCCATCACCACAGCCCCATCACCACAGATCCATCACCACAGCCCCATCATCACAGATCCATCACCACAGCCCCATCACCACAGCCCCATCACCACAGCTCCATCACCACAGCCCCATCACCACAGCTCCATCACCACAGCCCCATTACCACAGCCCCATCACCACAGATCCATCACCACAGCTCCATTACCACAGCCCCATCACCACAGCTCCATTACCACAGCCCCATCACCACAGCCCCATCACCACAGCTCCATTACCACAGCCCCATCACCACAGCCCCATCACCACAGCTCCATCACCACAGCCCCATCACCAAAGCTTCATCACCACAGCCCCATCACCACAGCTCCATCACGACAGCTCCATCACCTCAGCCCCATCACCACAGCCCCATCACCACAGCTCCATTACCACAGCCCCATCACCACAGCTCCATCACCACAGCCCCATCACCACAGCTCCATCACCACAGCCCCATCACCACAGCTCCCTCACCACAGCCCCATCACCAAAGCTTCATCACCACAGCCCCATCACCACAGCTCCATCACGACAGCTCTATCACCTCAGCCCCATCACCACAGATCCATCACCACAACTCCATTACCACAGCTCCATCACCGCAGATCCATCACCGCAGCCCCATCACCGCAGCCCCATTACCACAGCTCCATCACCACAGCCCCATCACCACAGCTCCATCACCACAGCCCCATCACGACAGCTCCATCACCTCAGCCCCATCACCACAGCTCCATCACCACAGCTCCATCACCACAGCCCCATCACCACAGCTCCATCACCACAGCTCCATTACCTCAGCTCCATCACCACAGCCCCATCACCACAGCTCCATCACCACAGCCCCATCACCACAGCTCCATCACCACAGCCCCATCACCACAGCTCCATCACCACAGCTCCATCACCACAGCCCCATCACCACAGCTCCATTACCACAGCTCCATCACCTCAGCCCCATCACCACAGCCCCATCACCACAGCTCCATCAACACAGCCCGATCACCACAGCCCCATCACCACAGCTCCATCACCTCAGCCCCATCACCACAGCCCCATCACCACAGATCCATCACCACAGCTCCATCACCACAGCCCCATCACCACAGCCCCATCATCACAGATCCATCACCACAGCTTCATCACCACAGCTCCATCACCACAGCCACATCACCACAGCCCCATCACTACAGCCCCATCACCACAGCCTCATCACCACAGATCCATCACCACAGCTTCATCACCACAGCCCCATCACCACATCACCACAGATCCATTACCATAGCTCCATCACCACAGCTCCATTACCACAACCCCATCACCACAGCCCCATCACCACAGATCCATTACCACAGCCCCATCACCACAGCTTCATCACCACAGCCCCATTACCACAGCCCCATCACCACAGATCCATCACCACAGCTCCATTACCACAGATCCATCACCACAGCTCCATCACCACAGCCCCATCACCACAGATCCATCACCACAGCCCCATCACCACAGATCCATCACCACAGCTCCATTACCACAGCCCCATCATCACTGATACATCACCACAGCCCCATCACCACAGCTCCATCAACACAGCTCCATCACCACAGCTCCATTACCACAGCCCCATCATCACTGATCCATCACCACAGCCCCGTCACCACAGCCCCATCACCACAGCTCCATTACCACAGATCCATCACCACAGCTCCATCACCACAGCTCCATCACCACAGCTCCATTACCACAGATCCATCACCAAAGCTCCATCACCACAGCTCCATTACCACAGCCCCATCATCACTGATCCATCACCACAGCTTCATCTCCACAGCTCCATCACCACAGCCCCATCACCACAGCTCCATCACCAAAGCTCCATCACAGCTCCATTACCACAGCCCCATCATCACTGATCCATCACCACAGTCCCATCACCACAGCCCCATCACCACAGCTCCATTACCACAGATCCATCACCAAAGCTCCATCACCACAGCTCCATCACCACAGCTCCATTACCACAGCCCCATCATCACTGATCCATCACCACAGCTTCATCACCACAGCTCCATCACCACAGCCCCATCACCACAGCTCCATCACCACAGCTCCATCACCACAGCTCCATTACCACAGCCCCATCATCACTGATCCATCACCACAGCTCCATCACCACAGCCCCATCACCACAGCCCCATCACCACAGATCCATCACCACAGCTTCATCACCACAGATCCATCACCACAGCCCCATCACCACAGATCCATCACCACAGATCCATTACCACAGCCCAATCACCACAGCTTCATCACCACAGCTCCATTACCACAGCCCCATCACCACAGATCCATCACCACAGCTCCATTACCACAGCCCCATCACCACAGATCCATCACCACAGCTCCATTACCACAGATCCATCACCACAGCCCCATCACCACAGCCCCATCACCACAGCCCCATCACCACAGCCCCATCACCACAGCCCCATCAGCACAGCCTCATCACCACAGCCCCTCCACCACAGATCCATTACCACAGCCCCATCACCACAGCTTCATCACCACAGCCCCATTACCACAGCCCCATCACCACAGCTCCATCACCACAGCCACCCCACCACACATCCATCACCACAGTCCCATCACCACAGCCCCATCACCACAGCCCCATCAGCACAGCCCCATCACCACAGCCCCTCCACCACAGATCCATTACCACAGCCCCATCACCACAGCTTCATCACCACAGCTCCATTACCACAGCCCCATCACCACAGATCCATCACCACAGCCCCATCACCACAGATCCATCACCACAGCTCCATTACCACAGCTCCATCACCACAGCCCCATCACCACAGATCCATCACCACAGCCCCATCACCACAGATCCATCACCACAGCCCCATTACCACAGATCCATCACCACAGCTCCATCACCGCAGCTCCATCACCACAGCCCCATCATCACTGATCCATCACCACAACTTCATCACCACAGCCCCATCACCACAGCCCCATCACCACAGCTCCATCACCAAAGCTCCATCACCACAGCTCCATCACCACAGCTCCATTACCACAGCCCCATCATCACTGATCCATCACCACAGCTCCGTCACCACAGCCCCATCACCACAGCTCCATCACCACAGCCCCATCACCACAGATCCATCACCACAGCTCCATTACCACAGCCCCATCACCACAGCTCCATCACCAAAGCTCCATCACCACAGCTCCATCACCACAGCTCCATTACCACAGCCCCATCATCACTGATCCATCACCACAGCTCCGTCACCACAGCCCCATCACCACAGCTCCATCACCACAGCCCCATCACCACAGATCCATCACCACAGCTCCATTACCACAGCCCCATCACCACAGATCCATCACCACAGCTCCATTACCACAGATCCATCACCACAGCCCCATCACCACAGCCCCATCACCACAGCCCCATCACCACAGCCCCATCAGCACAGCCTCATCACCACAGCCCCTCCACCACAGATCCATTACCACAGCCCCATCACCACAGCTTCATCACCACAGCCCCATTACCACAGCCCCATCACCACAGCTCCATCACCACAGCCACCCCACCACAGATCCATCACCACAGCCCCATCACCACAGCCCCATCACCACAGCCCCATCAGCACAGCCCCATCACCAAAGCCCCTCCACCACAGATCCATTACCACAGCCCCATCACCACAGCTTCATCACCACAGCTCCATTACCACAGCCCCATCACCACAGATCCATCACCACAGCCCCATCACCATAGCTCCATCACCACAGCTCCATCACCACAGCCCCATCACCACAGCTCCATCACCACAGCCCCATCACCACAGCTCCATCACGACAGCTCCATCACCTCAGCCCCATCACCACAGCCCCATCACCACAGCTCCATTACCACAGCCCCATCACCACAGCCCCATCACCACAGCCCCATCACCATAGCTCCATCACCACAGCTCCATCACCACAGCCCCATCACCACAGCTCCATCACCACAGCCCCATCACCACAGCTCCCTCACCACAGCCCCATCACCAAAGCTTCATCACCACAGCCCCATCACCACAGCTCCATCACGACAGCTCTATCACCTCAGCCCCATCACCACAGCTCCATCACCACAACTCCATTACCACAGCTCCATCACCGCAGCCCCATCACCGCAGCCCCATTACCACAGCTCCATCACCACAGCCCCATCATCACAGCTCCATCACCACAGCCCCATCACGACAGCTCCATCACCTCAGCCCCATCACCACAGCTCCATCACCACAGCTCCATCACCACAGATCCATCACCACAGCTCCATCACCACAGCTCCATTACCTCAGCTCCATCACCACAGCTCCATCACCTCAGCCCCATCACCACAGCCCCATCACCACAGCTCCATCACCACAGCCCCATCACCACAGCTCCATCACCACAGCCCCATCACCACAGCTCCATCACCACAGCTCCATCACCACAGCCCCATCACCACAGCTCCATTACCACAGCTCCATCACCTCAGCCCCATCACCACAGCCCCATCACCACAGCTCCATCACCACAGCTCCATCAACACAGCCCGATCACCACAGCCCCATCACCACAGCTCCATCACCTCAGCCCCATCACCACAGCCCCATCACCACAGATCCATCACCACAGCCCCATCACCACAGCCCCATCATCACAGATCCATCACCACAGCTTCATCACCACAGCTCCATCACCACAGTCACATCACCACAGCCCCATCACCACAGCCCCATCACCACAGCCCCATCACCACAGATCCATCACCACAGCTTCATCACCACAGCCCCATCACCACAGCCACATCACCACAGATCCATTACCACAGCTCCATCACCACAGCCCCATCACCACAGCCCCATCACCACAGATCCATTACCACAGCCCCATCACCACAGCCCCATTACCACAGCCCCATCACCACAGATCCATCACCACAGCTCCATTACCACAGATCCATCACCACAGCTCCATCACCACAGCCCCATCACCACAGCCCCATCACCACAGATCCATCACCACAGCCCCATCACCACAGATCCATTACCACAGCCCCATCATCACTGATACATCACCACAGCTCCATCACCAAAGCTCCATCACCACAGCTCCATTACTACAGCCCCATCATCACTGATCCATAACCACAGCTCCGTCACCACAGCCCCATCACCACATCTCCATTACCACAGATCCATCACCAAAGCTCCATCACCACAGCTCCATCACCACAGCTCCATTACCACAGATCCATCACCAAAGCTCCATCACCACAGCTCCATTACCACAGCCCCATCATCACTGATCCATCAGGACAGCTTCATCTCCACAGCTCCATCACCACAACCCCATCACCACAGCTCCATCACCAAAGCTCCATCACAGCTCCATTACCACAGCCCCATCATCACTGATCCATCACCACAGTCCCATCACCACAGCCCCATCACCACAGCTCCATCACCACAGCCCCATCACCACAGCCCCATCACCACAGCCCCATCACCACAGCTCCATCACCACAGCCCCATCACCACAGCTCCATCACCACAGCTCCATTACCACAGATCCATCACCAAAGCTCCATCACCACAGCTCCATCACCACAGCTCCATTACCACAGCCCCATCATCACTGATCCATCACCACAGCTTCATCACCACAGCTCCATCACCACAGCCCCATCACCACAGCTCCATCACCACAGCTCCATCACCACAGCCCCATCATCACTGATCCATCACCACAGCTCCATCACCACAGCCCCATCACCACAGCCCCATCACCACAGATCCATCACCACAGATCCATCACCACAGCTCCCTCACCACAGCCCCATCACCACAGCTCCATCACCACAGCCCCATCACCACAGCCCCATCACCACAGCTCCATCACCACAGCCCCATCACCACAGCTCCATCACCACAGCCCCATTACCACAGCCCCATCACCACAGCCCCATCACCACAGATCCATCACCACAGCTCCATTACCACAGCCCCATCACCACAGCTCCATTACCACAGCCCCATCACCACAGCTCCATTACCACAGCCCCATCACCACAGCCCCATCACCACAGCTCCATTACCACAGCCCCATCACCACAGCCCCATCACCACAGCTCCATCACCACAGCCCCATCACCAAAGCTTCATCACCACAGCCCCATCACCACAGCTCCATCACGACAGCTCCATCACCTCAGCCCCATCACCACAGCCCCATCACCACAGCTCCATTACCACAGCCCCATCACCACAGCCCCATCACCATAGCTCCATCACCACAGCTCCATCACCACAGCCCCATCACCACAGCTCCATCACCACAGCCCCATCACCACAGCTCCCTCACCACAGCCCCATCACCAAAGCTTCATCACCACAGCCCCATCACGACAGCTCTATCACCTCAGCCCCATCACCACAGCTCCATCACCACAACTCCATTACCACAGCTCCATCACCGCAGCCCCATCACCGCAGCCCCATTACCACAGCTCCATCACCACAGCCCCATCACCACAGCCCCATCACGACAGCTCCATCACCTCAGCCCCATCACCACAGCTCCATCACCACAGCTCCATCACCACAGATCCATCACCACAGCCCCATCACCACAGCTCCATCACCACAGCTCCATTACCTCAGCTCCATCACCACAGCTCCATCACCTCAGCCCCATCACCACAGCCCCATCACCACAGCTCCATCACCACAGCCCCATCACCACAGCTCCATCACCACAGCCCCATCACCACAGCTCCATCACCACAGCTCCATCACCACAGCCCCATCACCACAGCTCCATTACCACAGCTCCATCACCTCAGCCCCATCACCACAGCCCCATCACCACAGCTCCATCACCACAGCTCCATCAACACAGCCCGATCACCACAGCCCCATCACCACAGCTCCATCACCTCAGCCCCATCACCACAGCCCCATCACCACAGATCCATCACCACAGCTCCATCACCACAGCCCCATCACCACAGCCCCATCATCACAGATCCATCACCACAGCTTCATCACCACAGCTCCATCACCACAGTCACATCACCACAGCCCCATCACCACAGCCCCATCACCACAGCCCCATCACCACAGCCCCATCACCACAGATCCATCACCACAGCTTCATCACCACAGCCCCATCACCACAGCCACATCACCACAGATCCATTACCACAGCTCCATCACCACAGCTCCATTACCACAGCCCCATCACCACAGCCCCATCACCACAGATCCATTACCACAGCCCCATCACCACAGCCCCATTACCACAGCCCCATCACCACAGATCCATCACCACAGCTCCATTACCACAGATCCATCACCACAGCTCCATCACCACAGCCCCATCACCACAGCCCCATCACCACAGATCCATCACCACAGCCCCATCACCACAGATCCATCACCACAGCTCCATTACCACAGCCCCATCATCACTGATACATCACCACAGCTCCATCACCAAAGCTCCATCACCACAGCTCCATTACTACAGCCCCATCATCACTGATCCATAACCACAGCTCCGTCACCACAGCCCCATCACCACAGCTCCATTACCACAGATCCATCACCAAAGCTCCATCACCACAGCTCCATCACCACAGCTCCATTACCACAGATCCATCACCAAAGCTCCATCACCACAGCTCCATTACCACAGCCCCATCATCACTGATCCATCAGGACAGCTTCATCTCCACAGCTCCATCACCACAACCCCATCACCACAGCTCCATCACCAAAGCTCCATCACAGCTCCATTACCACAGCCCCATCATCACTGATCCATCACCACAGTCCCATCACCACAGCCCCATCACCACAGCTCCATTACCACAGATCCATCACCAAAGCTCCATCACCACAGCTCCATCACCACAGCTCCATTACCACAGCCCCATCATCACTGATCCATCACCACAGCTTCATCACCACAGCTCCATCACCACAGCCCCATCACCACAGCTCCATCACCACAGCTCCATCACCACAGCTCCATTACCACAGCCCCATCATCACTGATCCATCACCACAGCTCCATCACCACAGCCCCATCACCACAGCCCCATCACCACAGATCCATCACCACAGCTCCATTACCACAGCTTCATCACCACAGATCCATCACCACAGCCCCATCACCACAGATCCATTACCACAGCCCCATCACCACAGCTTCATCACCACAGCTCCATTACCACAGCCCCATCACCACAGATCCATCACCACAGCTCCATTACCACAGCCCCATCACCACAGATCCATCACCACAGCTCCATTACCACAGATCCATCACCACAGCCCCATCACCACAGCTCCATCACCACAGCCCCATCACCACAGCCCCATCACCACAGCCCCATCAGCACAGCCCCATCACTACAGCCCCTCCACCACAGATCCATTACCACAGCCCCATCACCACAGCTTCATCACCACAGGCCCATTACCACAGCCCCATCACCACAGCTCCATCACCACAGCCCCCCCACCACAGATCCATCACCACAGCCCCATCACCACAGCCCCATCACCACAGCCCCATCAGCACAGCCCCATCACCACAGCCCCTCCACCACAGATCCATTACCACAGCCCCATCACCACAGCCCCATCACCACAGCTCCATTACCACAGCCCCATCACCACAGCTCCATTACCACAGCCCCATCACCACAGATCCATCACCACAGCTCCATTACCACAGCTCCATCACCACAGCCCCATCACCACAGCCCCATCACCACAGATCCATCACCACAGCCCCATCACCACAGATCCATCACCACAGCTCCATCACCGCAGCTCCATCACCACAGCCCCATTACCACAGATCCATCACCACAGCTCCATCACCGCAGCTCCATCACCACAGCCCCATCATCACTGATCCATCACCACAACTTCATCACCACAACTTCATCACCACAGCTCCATCACCACAGCCCCATCACCACAGCTCCATCACCAAAGCTCCATCACCACAGCTCCATCACCACAGCTCCATTACCACAGCCCCATCATCACTGATCCGTCACCACAGCCCCATCACCACAGCTCCATCACCACAGCCCCATCACCACAGATCCATCACCACAGCCCCATCATCACAGATCCATCACCACAGCTCCATCACCACAGCTCCATCACCACAGCCCCATCACCACAGCCCCATCACCACAGCTCCATCACCACAGCCCCATCACCACAGATCCATTACCACAGCCCCATCACCACAGCTTCATCACCACAGCTCTATTACCACAGCTCCATTACCACAGATCCATCACCACAGCCCCATCACCACAGCCCCATCACCACAGCCCCATCACCACAGGCCCATCACCACAGATCCATCACCACAGCCCCATCACCACAGATCCATCACCACAGCTCCATTACCACAGCCCCATCACCACAGCCCCATCACCACAGATCCATTACCACAGCCCCATCACCACAGCTCCATCACCACAGCCCCATCACCACAGATCCATCACCACAGCCCCATCACCACAACCCCATCACCACAGATCCATTACCACAGCCCCATCACCACAGCTTCATCACCACAGCTCTATTACCACAGCTCCATCACCACAGCTCCATCACCACAGCCCCATCACCACAGCCCCATTACCACAGCCCCATCACCACAGATCCATTACCACAGCCCCATCACCACAGCTCCATCACCACAGCCCCATCACCACAGATCCATCACCACAGATCCATCACCACAGCCCCATTACCTCCGCCCCATCACCACAGCCCCATCACCACAGCTCGATCACCACAGCTCCATTACCACAGCCCCATCATCACTGATCCATCACCACAGCTTCATCACCACAGCTCCATCACCACAGCCCCATCACCACAGCCCCATCACCACAGATCCATCACCACAGCTCCATTACCACAGCCCCATCATCACAGATCCATCACCACAGCTTCATCACCACAGCACCATCACCACAGCCCCATCACCACAGCTCCATCACCACAGCCCCATCATCACAGATCCATCACCACAGCCCCATCATCACAGCCCCATCACCACAGCCACAGCTCCATCACCACAGCCCCATCACCACAGCTCCATCACCACAGCTCCATCACCACAGCCCCATCACCACAGCTCCATCACCACAGCTCCATCACCACAGCCCCATCACCACAGCTCCATTACCTCCGCCCCATTACCACAGCCTCATTACCTCAGCCCCATTACCACAGCTCCATTACCTCAGCTCCATCACCACAGCCCCATCACCACAGTCCCATTACCACAGCTCCATTACCACAGCTCCATCACCTCAGCTCCATCATCACAGCCCCATCACCACAGCTCCATCACCACAGCCCCATCACCACAGCCCCATTACCACAGCTCCATCACCACAGCTCCATCACCACAGCCCCATCACCACAGCTCCATCACCACAGCTCCATTACCACAGCTCCATTACCACAGCTCCATCACCACAGCCCCATCACCACAGCTCCATTACCACAGCTCCATTACCTCAGCCCCATTACCACAGCTCCATTACCTCCGCCCCATTACCACAGCCTCGTTACCACAGCCTCGTTACCTCAGCCCCATTACCACAGCTCCATTACCACAGCTCCATCACCTCAGCTCCATTACCTCTGCTCCATCACCACAGCTCCATTACCTCAGCTCCATCACCACAGCTCCATCACCACAACCCCATTACCACAGCTCCATTACCTCAGCTCCATCACCACAGCCCCATCACCTCAGCCCCATTACCTCAGCTCCATCACCACAGCCCCATTACCACAGCCCCATTACCACAGCTCCATCACAACAGCTCCATCACCACAGCCCCATCACCTTAGCTCCATCACAACAGCTCCATTACCACAGCTCCATCACCGCAGCCCCATTACCGCAGCTCCATCACCGCAGCCCCATTACCGCAGCTCCATCACCGCAGCCCCATTACCGCAGCCCCATTACCGCAGCCCCATCACCACAGCCCCATCACCTCAGCTCCATTACCACAGCCCCATTACCACAGCTCCATTTCCACAGCCCCATTACCACAGCTCCATTACCACAGCCCCATCACCACAGATCATCACCAAAGCCCCATTACCTCAGCCCCATTACCACAGCCCCATTACCACAGCTCCATTACCACAGATCCATTACCACAGCCCCGTTACCTCAGCTCTATCACCACAGGTCCATCACCACAGCTCCATCACCACAGATCCATTACCACAGCCCCATTACCACAGCTCCATTACCACAGCCCCATTACCTCAGCCCCATTACCACAACTCCATTACCACAGCCCCATTACCACAGCTCCATTACCACAGCCCCATTACCAGAGCTCCATTACCACAGCCCCATTACCACAGCTCCATTACCACAGCTCCATTACCACAGCCCCATTACCACAGCCCCATTACCACAGATCCATTACCACAGCCCCATTACCACAGCCCCATGTGCAGGCCCGTCTGAAGTCTGCCAATGAACACCTGGATGATTCTGTGAGTTATTGGGAGAAGGTGCTGTGGTCAGATGAGGCAAAAATTGAGCTCTTTTGCATTAACTCAACTCGCCGTGTTTGGAGGAAGAATAAGGATGAATACAACCCTAAGAACATCATCCCAACCGTGAAGCATGGTGGGGGAAACATTATACTTTGGGGGTGCTTTTCTGCAAAGAGGACATGACGACTGCACAGTACTGAAGGGAAGATGGATGGAGTTATGTATCGCGAGATTTTGGCCAACAACCTCCTTGCCTCAGTCAGAGCATTGAAGTTGGGTCGTGGTTGGGTCTTCCAGCAAGACAATGACCCAAAACATACAGCCAAGGCAACAAAGGAGTGGTTCAAAAAGAAGCACAGTAAGGTCATGGAGTGGCCTAGCCAGTCTCCAGACCTTAATCCCATAGAAAACTTATGGAGGGAGTTGAAACTCCGAGTTGCCAAGCGACAGCCTCAAAATCTGAATGATTTAGAGATGATCTGCAAAGAGGAGTGGACCAAAACTCCTCCTGACATGTGCACAACCCTCATCATCAACTACAAAAAACGTCTGACTACTGTGCTGCCAACAAGGGCTTTGCCACCAAGTATTAAGTGTTGTTTGCCAGAGGGATCAAATACTTATTTCTCACTGCAAAATGCAAATAAATTTATCTAATTTATACAATGTGATTTTTTTTAATTTTTTGGGATATTCTATCTCTGTGTTAAAATTAACCTACCCTTAAAATTATAGACTGTTCATGTCTTTGTCAGTGGGCAAACTTACAAAAACAGCAAGGGATCAAATGCTTATTTCCTTCACTGTACATGTACAGTAGGAAAAATAAGTATTTGATACAATACCGATTTTGCAAGATTTCCCACCTACAAAGAATGAAGAGGTCTGTAATTTTTATTGTAGGTACTGTAAGATGGCCGCCGGACAGGTCCTTGAGGGGAGATATGTATCATTGAGGTTGGTAGCTTCGGTGATGTAAACCCGGTAAAGCATGCTCCAGCACGTATAGTGCTGAGAGGGTTAATAGGGCGTATCAGGGCCGGTTTTATGAGCAGTCATAAGACATGGGTGGGAATGGCTGCTCACAATTCCCCACTCCGGGAGTGTGGTTTGGTAAATAAAATGGTGTCACGAAAACACACTTGGTCAGACCTTGCAGCCCTCTGGCGCCCCCTTATCTTGCTGGTCAAACACGGTATTGACCGAGGATGAGCACGGGCGCAGCTGCTCTAATTTATGTCGACTATTGTGGCACATGATGTGACAGGACGTATATATACCACCAGTTCCTCCCAGGAACGTATATATACCTCCGTCCAGCCACCCTCAAACCACAATATCACATAAATACTGGTATACTGCCACCACCGATCGCTTAACAGGTGGATCGGCTACCCGTTAGGTAACGTGAATTAGCGGGTGAGGAACGTGTTTGCTCGACATAGGACAAGAAGAACGAAGCTGGTAAATAATAATAATTTACTCCCGAAAGTGGGCAGTGTGAACCCACCCAGCTGCACAAGACATAAAAATCCTTCATCTTTCATATCTTGGTATGGGGGGGCCCCACATCCAAGATGGATACATCATGTTTGCCGTCACCAATGTTCACGAAGATGGATATCAAATATGATATTTCTATGACGTTCAGAAGCTCAGAACCCATTTCCTAGGTTTCTGGTGGTTTCCCAGTTATGAAAGATACACCATCATAACTGGAAAAAGGTGAGCATCCCAAAAATGTGGTCCATGTGTTTGTGACAGTCATGTGCGTTATTAAACTCAACATTAAAAGTTTGTTCAGTTACACAATAGGACTTTGGAGGGGAAATCCAGTGTAGACCAGTATGCTTGCTCTTGACTGAGGTTTATGGCGGTTATAAAAATTCCTTGTTTGGGGGAAGCAAGAGTAGATTTCTATGGATGTCCCTTTCAAATGAACAGGAGGCGGAGATTTAAGGCATCTCTGGCTGTCCGTTCAACAATTTTAAAACTAGGACAAAAATACATTTTGCCCGACACCTCCCCCTTTTAGACTGCGCTATGGAGGTAGGACCTTCTGGTACTCCTCCAGGCGTATCTCTGGAGGCTCCCCTTGCCGGGAAAACCCATTGGCATTGCCATGCTCGCTGCCTTTGCGATGTTGAACGGTAAAGTCGTACTGCTGGAGGGTGAGGCTCCAGCATAACAACCTTCCGTTGGCACTGGACATGGTGTGCAGCCAACTCAGGGGGTTGTGGTCAGTCACGACAGTGAAGGGGCACCCGTACAAGTAAGGCTGTAAGCGGTGCAGGGCCCATACAATGGCCAGGCACTCCTTCTCTATGGTTGAATAGGCCACTTCCCTCGGCAGCAGTTTCCGGCTTAGGTACAACACGGGGTGTTCTTGTTTCCTCGAGTCGACCTGGCTGAGCACAGCACCAAGGCCAAACTCACTGGCGTCGGTCTGTACGAAGAATGGCCGTGTGCCGTCGACCGCCTTTAGCACAGGGGAGCTGCTCAGGGCAGCCTTCAAAGCCCAAAAGGCCACCTCGCATTCATCGGTCCATTTGACTGGATGGGATAGGCTCCTCTTGGTGAGGTCTGTCAAGGGCTTCGCAAGGCTACTATAGTCTTGTACAAAGCGTCTATAGTCCCTGCGGTGCCCAAGAAGGACTGCACCTGCTTCTTGGTCCTGGGGGTGGGCCAGGACACGATAGCATCCACCTTCCCAGGCTCTGGCTTTAGAGTACCCCCACCTACCTGGTGCCCCAGGTAGTGGACCTCGTTCATGCCCATCTGGCACTTTCCTGGCTTGATGGTCAAGGCCACCTGGTGAATGTGTAGCGCCCCGAGGGTTTGGCCGCTACAGGGGTATTGCACCTCAGACCAGAGGTGTGATATTCCACTCCCAGGTAAGGATGGAGTATGGACCAGGGCTCAGTTAGCTGCATACAGCTCACACACCCCATTTCCGAGGGACAGCTCAACGGTGCTCCCACTAGACATAAGAGCAGGCACGACCGACCATGTCCCTGCTGGAGTGGGGAGGGGGGTGGAACACCCAGTGCTGTAGGGGCAGATAGGGGGCGGTTCCTGAGCGTAGATAGGAGCCCATTGGTTGCTGGTCACCTGGGCTCATGGCTAGAGGGAGGTATAAAAGGTGGGCACCATCTTAGATCTAGGTTCGTTCTGTGGAGAGGAGAAGACAGGGAGCAGCAGCTCAGGCTGAGTGCTGCTCCAGAGGCAGGCCTAGGAAAGAGGCCGGGGCCTGAGAGGAGAAGGAGAAGTGGGCCTGGAGAAGAGGCCGAGGAGGAGGTGAAGGGGAGCTGAGATTCTGGCTCATCTCAGCTCCAAGAGAAAGGAACAGAAACAGAAAGGAACTGCAAAGAAGTAGAGACTGAGAAACAGAAGGGCTCAGGAACAAGAAGGTGGAAGGGACCCTAAGAACCCACGAGAATCCAGGGTGCAGGGTCAGGCAGATTAAGGGTACCGGATCCCAAGTTGGTGGAGGAGAAACAACCCTCAGCCAAAGACCGGTCGTCGTGATCATATATTGGTGCGACACCTCATCAAACCTGCTAGGAAGGCACCATATAGGACAGCGGAGGACGGGGCCCACGTTTAACTGCACAGGTCCGCGGCAGCTGGACAAAAGTGGGTCACTGGTGAGGCAGGCCAGAGAAAGGATAAAAGGGGGTCCTGTGCCATGCTCCTGAACTGCCTGGGAGTTGACCGAGCCCCTCACCTGGTGGACGCAGCACGGCTCAGGCGGTCACTGCTGGCCGAAGTGACCTGGAACAAACGAACTGTGAGTAAAGACCCTGGACTGTAACTTGTTGTCAGTGTGCTCCTTCGCGCCTCCAGCACTATCAGCACCGGGACTCGCACTACCATTACTCCCAACATCCACTACACTGCCCTGGGGCTGCACTCTTCCCGTGGGGAGTCACATCACCTCAGCTGCACCCATCATCAGCCCCAGCGGACTGCCTTGCAGCGGCGGTTCCTAATAACCGAAATCCACGGGTGGCGTAGTCGGACATTATCTAAAGTACAGTAGCAGACTACCATTGGTCTGACCACCCTGAGCCGCGGGACCGGGCCGCCACTACTACTCCCAGCGTCTCCCTATCGCCCGGTTCCGCGTGCCCCACGGCCCAGGGGGCGAGTCAAATGCGCCCGAGCACCTGCTGCAGATGCTCGAGGTGATCCTTCCAGGTGGGACTGAAGACGGCAATATCATCCAGGTACGCGACTGCGTACCTCTCCAGTCCCTGGAGCAGGTGGTTGACCATTCGCTGGAAAGTGGCAGGGGCATTTTTCATGCCAAAAGGCATGACCGTGGATTCATACAATCCAAAGGAGGTGATAAAGGCGGACTTCTCCTGGGCCCCGGGGCTCAAGGGAATCTGCCAATATCCACGACTCAGATCCATAATGGAGAGATAGCTCGCGCTGGCTAACCGCTCAAGCAGCTCCTCAATGCGTGGCATTGGTTGTGCATCAGAGGCTGTGATAGCGTTGAGCCCCCTGTAGTCCACACAGAACCGGGTGGTCCGGTCCTTCTTTGGCACCAGGACTACAGGTGAGGCCCACGCGCTCTTGGACCGCTTAATCACCCCCAACTTCAGCTACTCCTCGACCTCCTGGCGCATGACATGCTGCACCTCGTCTGAGATCCGATAGGCTGTCCGCCGGAGTGGGGCATGATTCCCGGTGTCTACTTCATGGACCGCCACCTCAGTCCTGCCAGGCATGTTGGTGAACACTGCTTGGAAGGGTTTCAGCACTGCTCGCATCTGAGACCTCTGGGGTGCGGATAGCAAGGCGCTTATCGCTACATCCTCTAGGGACCCGCTGGCCTTCGCTTGGGCCAGCATGCCCACGAGGGGGTCGTCCTCCCCATCCTCGGGCAGGCTGCAGACCGGTAGGACGCAGGCTCCATGTTCTTGATGAGCCTTCATCATATTAACGTGAAAAGCCTTCCGCCTACCCCGCACGTGGTCAAGAGTGATCACGTAGGTGACCGGGTTGAGCTGTTGGTAAATGACGTACGGGCCTTCCCAGGCCGCCTGAAGCTTGTCCTTTGGTACAGGGACCAGCACCCACACCTTCTGACCCACCTGGTAGGTTCGCTCTCGGGCGTTCTGGTCGTACCAATGCTTCTGGTCTGCCTAGGCTTGCGCCATGTTGTCATGCACCAACTGCGTCAAGGTCTGCATCTTGTCACGGAAGCGCATGACATACTCCACGATGGACACTCCTGGGGAGCTCGGCTCTTCTTCCCAGAATTCCCTTATCAACCCAAGGGGTCCTCGGACACGCCTGCCATACAGGAGCTCAAAGGGGGATGTAACGGGTCTGGGAGGCGGAACCTCTGGGCTACAATACAAGGGGGCGGTCCTTGTAAAGGAGCGGGTGGCGACCAGGCAGGTAGTCACAGGAGGTGACCAGGACAGTCTCTGGGTGTACGGGCAGGAGGACACGGCAAGTGATCGGGGCAGTCTCTGGATAAAGGGTAGGTACGACCTGTGATGGCTGAACCTCCAGGTAGGCTAGCAAGGCAGATGAAGAATGTGTGCTCCCAGGTGAGCAAGCGAGAGTCTCTGGAATAGCAGGTGGTCACAGCACGTGACGGCGGAGCCTCCAGGTAGGCAAGCAGGCAGGTAACGGAGAAGCGCTCCCAGGTGAGCGGGCAAGAGTCTCAGGAATAGCTGGTGGTCACAGCACGTGACAGCGGAGCCTCCGGGCAGGCAAGCAGGCAGGTAGCGGAGAAGCGCTCCCAGGTGAGCGGGCAAGAGTCTGGAGTAGCTGGTGGTCACAGCACGTGACAGCGGAGCCTCCGGGCAGGCAAGCAGGCAGGTAGCGGAGAAGCGCTCCCAGGTGAGCGGGCAAGAGTCTGGAGTAGCTGGTGGTCACAGCACGTGACAGCGGAGCCTCCGGGCTGGCAAGCAGGCAGGTAACGGAGAAGCGCTCCCAGGTGAGCGGGCAGGCTGGTCCTTAGACAGACTGACAGGAGTAGTAAGGCAGACCGTCGGACCTCAGGCTAGCAGACAGGTAGCAAGTAATCAGGCAGGAATCTGACAGGTAACTGGCAGGTAACTGGCAACGGGACCTGAGGGCTGAAGCACAGGTGAGACACAGGTGCAAACAACATTGCTCGGGCCCCTCCATTTTGGAGGAGGTGCCTTATATATGATGAAGTCCTCCGGCCATTGGCCGGGGACTCCTTAGGACGGCGCGCGCGGCCCCTTTAAGAGGAGGGGAGCGCGCGCGCCCTAAGCACAGGGGCCGGGAAGGAGCGCGCGCTGAGAGCAGAGCGGGAGAGGGACGCCGGGCACGGGGCAGAGCGGTGAGGGGAGCAGCGTCCCTGCCTAACAGAGGGCAGGGACGCCGGCACTACAGGGGAGAACCCCGTCGAGGCCTGTGGAACCTCTCTGTAAGCAAATAGCAGGTGTGGGAGGTAACGCTCCCAGTCGCGTCCCTGGGTTTCAACCAGCATTTTTAACATCTGTTTGAGGGTACCGTTGAATCGCTCACACAAACCATTGGTTTGGGGATGATACGCGCTCGATACCAGATGCTGCACCTGCATTTTCTTACATAGGGCCTCTATTAAGCGTGACATGAACTGGGTCCCCTGGTCGGTAAGCATCTCCCTGGGAAAGCCTACTCGCGAAAAGATGGCCAAGAGGGCGTCCGCCACCTTATCCGCCCTAATTGAGGACAGGGCTACTGCCTCCGCATACCGGGTAGCATAGTCTACCATGGTAAGGATGAAACGTTTTCCAGAGCTGCTGGGCATGGCCAGTGGTCCCACAATGTCCACAGCAATCCTCTGGAAAAGCTCCTCTATCACTGGCAAAGAGATCAGGGGGGTTTTGGGAGCCGGCCCTGACTTTCCCACTCTTTGACACGTGGTACAGGAGCGACAGTAGTTCACCACATCCGTCCCCATTTTGGGCCAATAAAAGTGGTGAGACAGCCGGGCCTTGGTTTTGCTGACCCCCAAGTGTCCAGCGAGTGGAATCTCACGGGCGATCCGCAACAACTCATCCCTGAATTGGTAGGGGACGACCAGCTGTCTTTCCATCAGCCACTCCTGTTGGGGTGTACAGGGAACTGTCTCCCGGTACAACCTCCCTTGGTCCCAGAATACCCTCTCCTTATCCGACTCGGAGGTGGGCTTCTCAGCGAGGTTCCTTAACGTCTCCAGGCTAGCATCTGAGTGCAGAGCTGCCTGAAACTCCTGGCTGGAGGAATCCAGAAGTGAGGTTAAGGCCACATCCTCACTGGGACCCTCTGGGACCGGCTCTGGGTCCATACCTGATCCTGTTATTCCTCTGTCCGAGGAGGGTCCAGAAGGCACGGCGTTACTTGCGTTCTGGGCACTCTGACTGCGGGTAACAGCGGCTATATAGGCCGTCTGCCCGGGGAATAGCACAGTCCCATCAGTCTGCGCGGCTATGAGTACTACTTCCCCATCCTCCTCCATTACCTCAGGCACAGTGCTACGTATGGGGCAGCTACCATCAGCCAGGTCACCATCTGTTGTGACACTGGTCGCTGGCACAGTACCACCTGCTTCATGGTCCTCGTGCCTCTCCCCATTACCCTTAGCACTGACACTTGCTCCGGCTAGGGGATCCTCAGCAATATCACCCTGCAGCGTGACATGGCTGAGTTCTCCTGTACCTTCCAATACATCATCATCATCATCATCATCAGGTAAAGCATTGACATTCACATTATCAGCATTAACCTTACCAACCGTATCAGATCGGGGAGGGGTGTTAGGGACATAATAAGCAAACATCCTCCCCAAATCAGTTTCCAACAAAACATTTGCAGGTAGATTTTTGGATACTCCCACTTCCTTCACCCCACTCCCCGCACCCCAATCAATAAAAACCCGGGCCATGGGCAAGGGGCATCGGACGCCCCCAATCCCGGTGACAGTCAGGGTCTTTCCCGGAATAAGCTCTTCAGCGGACACCAGTTCGGGTCGGATGAGGGTTCGTTCGGCCCCAGTGTCCTTGAGGCCTACAGTGACAGTGTCCCCCACCCTGACAGACTGCAAGTTTTCACAGGCCCTCCCAACCGGCCCACCCACCAAAAGAACTGATGCATTAGGTCCTGGGGCCTTGGATGGGGGGGTTCTTCCTCTGCTTCTCTGGGCAAGTGGCGCTGAGATGACCAGTCTGGTTGCAGAAATAACACCTGCGGGCATCAGATGCAGGCCGGGCATTGGTAACGGGAAAAAGGCCTCCGGAAGGTCGGCTGGCAGGGGCAGGGATGGTGGTTGATGGCTTACCCCCTTTCCAGCTGGTGACGACCGGCTTCCACACCTCGGTCTCCGGTTGGCCTCGTAGGTGTCTGCGATCTGCGCTGCTTTATTGGCATCTGGTGGCTCCCGATCCATCACGAACTGCCGTACCTCAGACACAGATGCAGGAACTGGTCTTTCACCATGAGATCCTTTAGCTGCTCAAAGGTGGTCGCTGACAGTCCTTGGATCCACTGCTCAAAGTTGGTTCGAAGCCCATGCACCACATCGCTGTAACTGTCGTGCGGTCCACGTTGGAGGTTCCGGAACTTTTTACGGTACACCTCAGGAGTCAGTTGGAACCTCTGGATTAGGGCCTGCTTAATGGCATCATAGTTCCCATCGAGGCTCGGAGGAAGAGCCACAAACACATCCAGAGCTTTGCCTCGCAGCCCTGGGCCCACTGACCCTCAGGCAGCTGGTATTGTCTGCAAATCTTTTCAAAACCCCTCAGAAAGGGCTGTCACATTGTAGAAGGATCATCTTTATTCTCATTTGCACAAGGAAAGACTAGAAGCAATGGGATGAAACTAAATGGGAGGAGACACAGATTAGATATTAGAAAAAACTTTTTGACAGTTAGGGTGATTAATGAGTGGAACAGGCGGCCACGAGAGGTGGTGAGTTCCCCTTCAATGGACGTCTTCAAACAGAGGCTGGACAGACATCTGTCTGAGATGATCTAGTGAATCCTGCTTTGAGCAGGGGGTTGGACCAGATGACCCAGGAGGTCCCTTCCAACTCTACCATTCTATGATTCTATGAGGTCGCCGTCCTTTACCATCACAGGAAAATGCTCGGGACGGGGCTTAAACAGGGTCGCATTGTTGGTCTCACCGTTCCGTGAGGTGGATGGTGAGATCCCGAGTTGGGCCATCTGCAGTTCATGGGCCCTCTAGGCTTGAGCCTGCCGCTCGGCTCTCTCGGCCTCTCGCTCGGCTCTCTCGGCCTCTCGCTGGGCTCTCTCGGCCTCTCGCTCGGCTCTCTCGGCCTCTCGCTGGGCTTGGGCCTCCGCTCGCCGCTCGGCCGCCTCCTGGTGCTGCTGAATTACTTTCAGCCGTCCTTCATGATCCTCTGCAGGAAGTTTCTGTAGAGCCATCTGCAGATAGGGGTCCACGCTGCCCTGGTCGCTGACGCGGCGTGCGTCTACAGGTGGGACCCCTGCAGCAGTACTGTCCATATCTCGGATGACCCCTGGCCCTGCTGAGGTCTGGAGAGGGGCTTGCTCGACCTCCAGTTGCGCCAGTGCAGCAGCCATTTGTTCTTTGTTTTTGCCGAGGGGGTCAATGCCTCTGGCTATACATATTCCAATAAGAGTGTCCTTTTTCAGCTGGCTGTACCAGGACTCCCCAACGATGACCATGATCACCAAAATAAAAATCGAAAAGAAAAAACGAAAAAGGGTAGGGGTAACTGCTACACTTACAGTATTGTCTCAGATCTTCAAAACTTTTGTGCAGGGTCCAGGTAAGAACCGTGCAAGTTTTTAGTGAGAGGAATGATTGCTCAAACCAGATCACTAATGTCCTATGATCCCACCGCTGCCACCAATTGTCAGGTAAGACACACTTGGTCAGACCATGCAGCCCTCTGGCGCCCCCTTATCCTGCTGGTCAAACACGGTATTGACAGAGGATAAGCACGGGCGCAGCTGCTCTAATTTATGTCGACTATTGTGGCAAGTGATGTGACAGGATGTATATATACCACCAGTTCCTTCCAGGAACGTGTATATATACAGTATAGACCAAAAGTTTGGACACACCTTCTCATTTAAAGATTTTTCTGTATTTTCATGACTTTGAAAATTGTACATTCACACTGAAGGCATCAAAACTATGAATTACCACATGTGGAATCATATACTTACCAAAAAAGTGTGAAACAACTGAAAATATGTCTTATATTCTAGGTTCTTCAAAGTAGCCACCTTTTGCGTTGATGACTGCTTTGCACGCTCTTGGCATTCTCTCGATGAGCTTCAAGAGGTAGTCACCGGAAATGGTCTTCCAACAATCTTGAAGGAGTTCCCAGAGATGCTTAGCACTTGTTGGCCCTTTTGCCTTCACTCTGCGGTCCAGCTCACCCCAAACCATCTCGATTGGGTTCAGGTCTGGTGACTGTGGAGGCCAGGTCATCTGGCGTAGCCCCCCATCACTCTCCTTCTTGGTCAAATAGCCCTTACACAGCCTGGAGGTGTGTTTGGGGTCATTGTCCTGTTGAAAAATAAATGATGGTCCAACTAAACGCAAACCGGATGGAATAGCATGCCGCTGCAAGATGCTGTGGTAGCCATGCTGGTTCAATATGCCTTCAATTTTGAATAAATCCCCAACAGTGTCACCAGCAAAGCACCCCCACACCATCACACCTCCTCCTCCATATTTCACGGTGGGAACCAGGCATGTAGAGTCCATCCGTTCACCTTTACTGCATCGCACAAAGACACGGTGGTTGGAACCAAAGATCTCAAATTTGGACTCATCAGACCAAAGCACAGATTTCCACTGGTCTAATGTCCATTCCTTGTGTTCTTTAGCCCAAACAAGTCTCTTCTGCTTGTTGCCTGTCCTTAGCAGTGGTTTCCTAGCAGCTATTTTACCATGAAGGCCTGCTGCACAAAGTCTCCTCTTAACAGTTGTTGTAGAGATGTGTCTGCTGCTAGAACTCTGTGTGGCATTGACCTGGTCTCTAATCTGAGCTGCTGTTAACCTGCGATTTCTGAGGCTGGTGACTCGGATAAACTTATCCTCAGAAGCAGAGGTGACTCTTGGTCTTCCTTTCCTGGGGCCGTCCTCATGTGAGCTGTAGCGTCGGCGTCCCTGCCCCCTGCTAGGCAGGGACGCTGTTCCCCTCACCTCTCCGCTCCGAGCCCGGCGTCCTCCTCCCGCTCTGCTGGCAGCGCGCGCTCCTTCCCGGCCACGGTGCTTAGGGCGCGCGCGCGCTCCCCCCCTCTTAAAGGGGCCGCGCGCGCCGTCCTAAGGAGTCCCCGGCCAATGGCCGGAGGACTTCACCATATATAAGGCACCTCCTCCAAAATGGAGGTGCCCGAGCAATGTTGTTGCACTGTTCACTACTCTGCTTCAGCCCTCAGGTCCCGTTTCCAGTTTCCTGCCAGTTTGCTGCCTGATTCCTGCCTGTCATCTGCTTTCCTGCTTGCTAGCCTGAGGTCCGACGGTCTGCCTTCCGACACCTGTCAGTCTGTCTATGGACCAGCTTGCCCGCTCACCTGGGAACGCTCACCTGCTACCTGTCTGTTAGCCTACCTGGAGGCTCCGCCGTCACGTGCTGTGACCATCTACCAGTCCAGAGACTCTTGCCTGCTCACCTGGGAGCGCTCATCTGCTACCTGCCAGTTAGCCTGCCTGGAGGTTCCGCCGTCACATGCTGTGACCACCTGCTTATCCAGAGACTCTCGCCTGCTCACCTGGGAGCACTCATCTGCATCCGCCTGTTAGCCTACCTGGAGGCTCCGCCGTCACATGCTGTGACCACCTGCTTATCCAGAGACTCTCGCCTGCTCACCTGGGAGCACACACCTGCCATCCGCCTGCTAGCCTACCTGGAGGCTCAGCCGTCACAGGTCGTACCAACCCTATACCCAGAGACTGTCCCGGTCACTTGCTGTGACCTCCTGCCCGTTCACCCAGAGACTGCCCCGGTCACTTGCTGTGACCTCCTGCCCGTTTACCCAGAGACTGTCCCGGTCACTTGCCGTGACCTCCTGCCCGTTTACCCAGAGACTGTCCCGGTCACCTGCTGTGACTACCTGCCCGTCTTCCCTGGTCACCACCCGCTTCCTTACAAGGATCGCCCCCTTGTATAGTTGCTCAGAGGTTCCGCCTCCCAGACCCGTTACAGTTTGCTCGGGCCATGGAACCCGGTGGTACCCAAGCTCCCTCGCTCTCGGACCTATGTCATGAACTGTCCCGTCAGAGGTCCCAACAGGAGTCCATCCTGGGTCACCTGCGGAATGTCAACTCTCGCCTGGACACTCTGACTGCTCCACCGCTAGTGTCATGACTCGCAACCCGGCAGCGCCGCTGCCCACCAATACCATGGTATCCTGTCCTGGACCCCGGCTTTCCGCACCTCCTCGCTACGGAGGCGACCCCTTTCAAGCTCGGGGCTTCATAAACCAGTGCACCCTGCACTTCGAACTCTTGTCCCACCAGTTTATCTCCGACCGGTCCAAAGTGGCCTTTATCATGCCCCACCTCACGGGGGAGGCTCTGGCTTGGCTGAATCCTCTATGGGAGAGAGGAGACCCTCTGGTGTCCGACTTGTCAGCCTTTCTCACGGCTTTCCGGAAAGTCTTCGATGAACCCGGACGGAAGTCCTCATCCGCATCGTCTCTGCTACGCCTCCGTCAGGGAGATCTCACCGTGGGCCAATATGCCATACGGTTCCGTACCCTTGCCTCGGAGCTGGCCTGGGAAAACGACGCTCTGGTGTCTGTCTTCTGGGAGGGTCTGTCCGGCCGTATTAAAGATGAACTCGCCGGTCGGGACATTCCTACCACTCTCGACGACTTAATAACTCTTGCCACCCGGATTGACCTACGGTTCCAGGAGCGCGCCAAAGAGGTCTCTCGTGAGAGAAGGTTTCCACGTCTAGCTCCCATCTTCCAGAGACCCGTTATTCCCTCCGTTTCTCCCCAGGCACACTCTCCTGAGCCTATGCAGGTCGACCAGACCAAGATGGTCAAAACCCGTCAAGACTTACGCCGTGCCGAGGGGAGCTGCTTCTACTGTGGCAGTAAGGAGCACCGGATCCGTACCTGCCCGGAGAGGTCGGGAAACGCCTGTGTCTAGGATCGCTCAGAGAGGTCGTCCTAGACAAGAATAAATCCTCTCCATCTCTGCTGTTGTCAGTCTCAATCGTCTGCGGGGAGAACCGTTATTTCGAACTAGCCCAACTTGACTCTGGAGCAGCCAGGAATCTTATTTCACAGTCCCTGGTAGAGAAATACCGCATCCCCACCAAACCTCTGGCTGTACCCTTATCTGTCGCTGCTGTGGATGGGGGCCTCTTACCACGTCCCATCCAACTCATCACCGAATCCATTACTCTGCAGGTGGGAATGCTGCATTCTGAGAGTATCTCCTTTCATGTTCTGCCTGGACTCTCTCATGCCCTCTTGCTAGGCCTACCTTGGCTCCAGAGACATGCACCCGTGCTTGACTGGCAGACCGGAGAAGTCCTTCGCTGGGGACAGGACTGCCATAAGACTTGTTTGGTTCCCGTCCATCCCGTCCGTCCTTCTCCTACCCCAGCTAATCTACCTGGACTTCCGATTCCTTATTGGTCATATACTGATGTCTTTAATAAAAAGGAGGCAGAGACACTACCCCTTCATAGACCATACGACTGCCCTATCGACCTGTTACCCGGTACTACTCCTCCCCGTGGGCGTATTTACCCATTGTCCGCTGCTGAGACCCGGTCTATGTCCGAATATATTGAGGAGAACCTGGCCCGGGGATTTATCCAGAAATCTACCTCCCCGGCGGGAGCAGGCTTCTTCTTCGTTAAAAAGAAGGACGGCTCTCTCCGTCCCTGCATAGACTATAGAGGCCTAAACCAGATCACGGTGAAGAATAAGTACCCCTTTCCGCTCATTCCGGAATTATTTGATCGTCTGAGGGGGGCTAGAATCTTCACCAAACTGGACCTTCGTGGGGCGTACAACCTGGTCCGTATCCGTCAGGGGGATGAATGGAAGACAGCATTCAACACCCGGGACGGCCACTATGAATATCTGGTAATGCCCTTCGGTCTCTGTAACGCTCCCGCCGTCTTTCAAGAGTTGGTCAATGACATCTTCCGGGACCTTCTCTACTCCTGCGTGGTGGTGTACCTGGACGACATCTTGGTCTTCTCTCCGGATCTCCAGACTCACCGGAGGGATGTTCGTCAGGTCCTGCTCAGGCTCAGGCAGAACCACCTCTTTGCTAAATATGAGAAGTGCCTTTTTGAGCAGACCTGGCTTCCGTTTTTGGGCTACATAATTTCTCAGACCGGCCTACGAATGGATCCTGAGAAACTGTCTGCCATCGAGAAGTGGCCTCGACCGGAGGGGTTGAAGGCCATTCAGCGGTTCCTGGGCTTCGCCAACTACTACCGCCTCTTCATACCGCACTTCTCTTCCCGGACTGCCCCAATTTCTGCGCTCACCCGCAAGGGCACTAATCCCAAAGAGTGGCCGCCCGAAGCAGAGGAGGCCTTTCTTTCCTTAAAACAGGCCTTCTCTTCCGCCCCGGTGCTGCATCGCCCAGATGGCAGCAAGCAGTTCTTCCTGGAAGTTGACGCCTCCTCCTCTGGAGCCGGAGCGGTACTTACCCAAAAATCGTCTTCCGGGAGAATGGTAACTTGTGGCTTCTTCTCCAAACTCTTCTCCCCTTCGGAGCGCAACTATTCCATAGGAGATCGAGAGTTATTGGCCATCAAGCTGGCATTGGAGGAGTGGCGTTACCTGCTCGAAGGGGCTCTTCACCCGGTAATAATTTACACTGACCACAAGAACTTGGCTTACCTCCAGCATGCCCAGAGACTTAACCCGCGCCAAGCCCGGTGGTCCTTGTTTTTTGCTCGCTTTGATTTTGTTCTTCATTTTCGCCCGGCTGACAAAAACATCAAGGCGGACGCCTTGTCCCGATCCTTTCTGGTGTCTGATCTCGAGGAGAAACCTAAACACATCATCGATCCCGCCAGAGTAATGCAGGTGGCTCCCGTGAGTCTAAATCGTCTCCCTCCCGGTAAGACGTTCGTATCAGTACCTGATCGGGAGAAGATCCTACACTGGGGTCACTCGTCTAAACTAGCTGGCCACGCCGGTCAGAAAAAGACCCTCCAGCTTATTACCCGGCACTACTGGTGGCCTACCCTGCACAAGGACGTAATTGACTTTGTTTCTGCCTGTGTGTCCTGCGCCCGCAACAAGGTTCCGAGACATCTGCCAGCCGGTCGCCTCCTTCCGCTTCCTATACCTGCTGCCCCCTGGCAGCATATAGCTATGGACTTCATAACTGATCTCCCCGTCTCTGCTGGTTGTACGGTCATTTGGGTGGTCGCTGACCGCTTTTCCAAGATGGCTCATTTCGTTCCCCTGCCAGGCCTGCCGTCTGCACCCGAGCTGGCTAAAGATTTTATCCGCCACATCTTTCGTCTTCATGGCCTGCCCCTCCACATCGTGTCGGATCGTGGGGTACAGTTCACCTCACGCTTCTGGAGAGCCACTTGTAAACTGCTAGACGTCACCCTGGACTTCTCCTCCGCTTACCACCCACAGTCTAATGGTCAAGTGGAGCGGATCAATCAGAACCTGACCAGTTACCTCCGGCACTTCGTTAATGCCCACCATTCTGACTGGGTGGATCTCCTGCCATGGGCTGAATTCTCGTACAATAACCACGAGAGCGAATCTTCCTCCAAATCCCCGTTTTTTGTAGTCTTCGGTCAGCATCCTCGGATCCCATTTCCCGTCTCCACCTCGGTGGATAATCCGGCTGCGGAATCTCTCGTTAACAAATTTTCCTCCATTTGGGAGAGTACCCGATCCGCACTCCTTCAGTCGTCCGAGCGGATGAAAAGACACGCTGACAAAAAACGTCTGGATCCTCCACAATTCCGTCCTGGGGATAAGGTCTGGCTCTCGTCCAAGTATGTCCGGCTCAAGATTCCTTCCTATAAGTTAGGGCCTCGGTTCATCGGTCCTCTGGAGGTCATCAGTCAGATCAACCCGGTGGCCTATAAATTGAAACTCCCGGCCAGCTTACGGATCCCTAACTCCTTCCATGTATCTCTCCTCAAACCCGTGGTACTTAACTCTTTTTCCAAGTCTACAGGTACGCCTCCTGCTCCAGTTTCCGCTGAAAACGAGTTTGAGGTAGAGAACATTCTGGCCACCAAAAGGGTAAGAGGAAAGACCTTTTTTCTAGTAGATTGAAAGGGGTTTGGTCCTGAGGAGAGAACGTGGGAGCCCCGGGAGAACATCCATGCCCCTCTCATCCTTGCTAAATTTCTGTCTGGCCTAAAAAAGGGGGGGCCTAAAGGGGGGGGTACTGTAGCGTCGGCGTCCCTGCCCCCTGCTAGGTAGGGACGCTGTTCTCCTCACCTCTCCGCTCCGAGCCCGGCGTCCTCCTCCCGCTCTGCTGGCAGCGCGCGCTCCTTCCCGGCCACGGTGCTTAGGGCGCGAGCGCGCTCCCCCCCTCTTAAAGGGGCCGCGCGCGCCGTCCTAAGGAGTCCCCGGCCAATGGCCGGAGGACTTCACCATATATAAGGCACCTCCTCCAAAATGGAGGTGCCCGAGCAATGTTGTTGCACTGTTCACTACTCTGCTTCAGCCCTCAGGTCCCGTTTCCAGTTACCTGCCAGTTACCTGCCAGTTTCCTGCCAGTTTGCTGCCTGATTCCTGCCTGTCATCCGCTTTCCTGCTTGCTAGCCTGAGGTCCGACGGTCTGCCTTCCGACACCTGTCAGTCTGTCTATGGACCAGCTTGCCCGCTCACCTGGGAGCGCTCACCTGCTACCTGTCTGTTAGCCTACCTGGAGGCTCCGCCGTCACGTGCTGTGACCATCTGCCAGTCCAAAGACTCTTGCCTGCTCACCTGGGAGCGCTCATCTGCTACCTGCCAGTTAGCCTGCCTGGAGGCTCCGCCGTCACATGCTGTGACCACCTGCTTATCCAGAGACTCTCGCCTGCTCACCTCGGAGAACTCATCTGCATCCGCCTGTTAGCCTACCTGGAGGCTCCGCCGTCACATGCTGTGACCACCTGCTTATCCAGAGACTCTCGCCTGCTCACCTGGGAGCACTCATCTGCATCCGCCTGTTAGCCTACCTGGAGGCTCCGCCGTCACATGCTGTGACCACCTGCTTATCCAGAGACTCTCGCCTGCTCACCTGGGAGCACACACCTGCCATCCGCCTGCTAGCCTACCTGGAGGCTCAGCCGTCACAGGTCGTACCAACCCTATACCCAGAGACTGTCCCGGTCACTTGCTGTGACCTCCTGCCCGTTCACCCAGAGACTGCCCCGGTCACTTGCTGTGACCTCCTGCCCGTTTACCCAGAGACTGTCCCGGTCACTTGCTGTGACCTCCTGCCCGTTTACCCAGAGACTGTCCCGGTCACCTGCTGTGACTACCTGCCCGTCTTCCCTGGTCACCACCCGCTTCCTTACAAGGATCGCCCCCATGTATAGTTGCTCAGAGGTTCCGCCTCCCAGACCCGTTACATGAGCCAGTTTCTTTGTAGCGCTTGATGGTTTTTGCAACTGCACTTGGGGACACATTCAAAGTTTTCCCAATTTTTCGGACTGACTGACCTTCATTTCTTAAAGTAATGATGGCCACTCGTTTTTCTTTACTTAGTTGCTTTTTTCTTGCCATAATACAAATTCTAACAGTCTATTCAGTAGGACTATCAGCTGTGTATCCACCTGATTTCTGCACAACACAACTGATGGTCTCAACCCCATTTATAAGGCAAGAAATCCCACTTATTAAACCTGACAGGGCACACCTGTGAAGTGAAAACCATTTCCGGTGACTTCTCATGAAGAGAATGCCAAGAGTGTACAGAGCAGTCATCAAAGCAAAAGGTGGCTACTTTGAAGAACCTAGAATATAAGACATTTTCAGTTGTTTCACACTTTTTTGTTAAGTATATAATTCCACATGTGGTAATTCATAGTTTTGATGCCTTCAGTGTGAATGTACAATTTTCATAGTCATGAAAATACAGAAAAATATTTAAATGAGAAGGTGTGTCCAAACTTTTGGTCTGTACTGTACCTCCGTCCAGCCACCCTCCAACCACAATATCACATAAATACTGGTATACTGCCACCACCGATCGCTAAACAGGTGGATCGGGTACCCGTTAGGTAACGTGAATTAGTGGGTGAGGAACGTGTTTGCTCGACATAGGACAAGAAGAACGAAGCTGGTAAATAATAATGATTTACTCCCGAATGTGGGCAGTGTTTACAAAAGATATACAAGATATTATAAAAGAGACAATTTACATATATGCATAAAACAGTTATTAAAATAATAGGGATAAGTAATAGCAAAACCTGCGCCACGAGGTGATGGTCTCAGATTCTGTGGGGGGACGACTCCCTGGAAATTAGGTGTGATTCCTCCATGCAGCGAGGAGAACATGCGTCTGACGTTCCGGGGTAAGAATGAAGTAAAATGGCCATTCTGGTTTTTAGCAAGGGGCCAAAACACTAGGAGACACCCATGTTGTTTACCTCACACGGGAGCTCAGTTTTGTGAACCCACCAAGCTGCATAAGACATAAAAATCCTTCATCTTCCATATCTTGGTATGGGGGGGGGGGGGCACATCCAAGATGGGTACATCATGTTTGCCGTCACCAATATTCGCGAAGATTGATATCAAATATGATATTTCTATGACGTTCAGAAGCTCAAAACCCATTTCCTGGGTTTCCGGTGGTTTCCCAGTTACGCAAGATATACCGTCATAATTGGAAAAAGGTGAACATCCCAAAAATGTGGTCCATGTGTTTGTGACAGGCATGTGCGTTATTAGACTCGACATTAACAGTTTGTACCATTAGACAAAAGGATCTTGGAGGGGAATTAAAGTGAAGACAAGTATGCTTGCTCTTGGCTGAGGTTTTATGGCGGTTATAAAAATTCCTTGTTTGGGGGAAGCAAGAGTGAGTTCTATGTAGGTCCCTTCCAAATGACCAAGGGGTGGAGATTGAAGACATCTCTGGCTGTGCTTTCAATATTTTTAAAACTAGGACAAAAATACATTTTGCATAACAGTGTCAGTGCTGACCTGTGTACAGTGCAGTGTGTATGAGGGCGATGGAGCAGCTTCATCTAGCGGTGTCAGTGCTGACCTGTGTACAGTACAGTGTGTATGAGGAGGATGGAGCAGCTTCATCTAGCGGTGTCAGTGCTGACCTGTGTACAGTACAGTGTGTATGAGGAGGATGGAGCAGCTTCATCTAGTGGTGTCAGTGCTGACCTGTGTACAGTACAGTGTGTATGAGGAGGATGGAGCAGCTTCATCTAGTGGTGTCAGTGCTGACCTGTGTACAGTACAGTGTGTATGAGGGGATGGAGCAGCTTCATCTAGTGGTGTCAGTGCTGACCTGTGTACAGTACAGTGTGTATGAGGAGGATGGAGCAGCTTCATCTAGTGGTGTCAGTGCTGACCTGTGTACAGTACAGTGTGTATGAGGGGGATGGAGCAGCTTCATCTAGTGGTGTCAGTGCTGACCTGTGTACAGTACAGTGTGTATGAGGAGGATGGAGCAGCTTCATCTAGTGGTGTCAGTGCTGACCTGTGTACAGTACAGTGTGTATGAGGAGGATGGAGCAGCTTCATCTAGTGGTGTCAGTGCTGACCTGTGTACAGTACAGTGTGTATGAGGAGGATGGAGCAGCTTCATCTAGTGGTGTCAGTACTGACCTGTGTACAGTACAGTGTGTATGAGGAGGATGGAGCAGCTTCATCTAGTGGTGTCAGTGCTGACCTGTGTACAGTACAGTGTGTATGAGGGGGATGGAGCAGCTTCATCTAGTGGTGTCAGTACTGACCTGTGTACAGTACAGTGTGTATGAGGGGGATGGAGCAGCTTCATCTAGTGGTGTCAGTGCTGACCTGTGTACAGTACAGTGTGTATGAGGAGGATGGAGCAGCTTCATCAAGTGGTGTCAGTACTGACCTGTGTACAGTACAGTGTGTATGAGGAGGATGGAGCAGCTTCATCTAGTGGTGTCAGTGCTGACCTGTGTACAGTACAGTGTGTATGAGGAGGATGGAGCAGCTCCATCTAGTGGTGTCAGTGCTGACCTGTGTACAGTACAGTGTGTATGAGGAGGATGGAGCAGCTTCATCTAGTGGTGTCAGTACTGACCTGTGTACAGTACAGTGTGTATGAGGAGGATGGAGCAGCTTCATCTAGTGGTGTCAGTACTGACCTGTGTACAGTACAGTGTGTATGAGGGGGATGGAGCAGCTTCATCTAGTGGTGTCAGTGCTGACCTGTGTACAGTACAGTGTGTATGAGGAGGATGGAGCAGCTTCATCTAGTGGTGTCAGTGCTGACCTGTGTACAGTACAGTGTGTATGAGGAGGATGGAGCAGCTTCATCTAGTGGTGTCAGTACTGACCTGTGTACAGTACAGTGTGTATGAGGAGGATGGAGCAGCTTCATCTAGTGGTGTCAGTACTGACCTGTGTACAGTACAGTGTGTATGAGGGGGATGGAGCAGCTTCATCTAGTGGTGTCAGTACTGACCTGTGTACAGTACAGTGTGTATGAGGGGGATGGAGCAGCTTCATCTAGTGGTGTCAGTGCTGACCTGTGTACAGTACAGTGTGTATGAGGAGGATGGAGCAGCTTCATCTAGTGGTGTCAGTGCTGACCTGTGTACAGTACAGTGTGTATGAGGAGGATGGAGCAGCTTCATCTAGTGGTGTCAGTACTGACCTGTGTACAGTACAGTGTGTATGAGGAGGATGGAGCAGCTTCATCTAGTGGTGTCAGTGCTGACCTGTGTACAGTACAGTGTGTATGAGGGGATGGAGCAGCTTCATCTAGTGGTGTCAGTGCTGACCTGTGTACAGTACAGTGTGTATGAGGAGGATGGAGCAGCTTCATCTAGTGGTGTCAGTGCTGACCTGTGTACAGTACAGTGTGTATGAGGGGGATGGAGCAGCTTCATCTAGTGGTGTCAGTGCTGACCTGTGTACAGTACAGTGTGTATGAGGGGGATGGAGCAGCTTCATCTAGTGGTGTCAGTACTGACCTGTGTACAGTACAGTGTGTATGAGGAGGATGGAGCAGCTTCATCTAGTGGTGTCAGTACTGACCTGTGTACAGTACAGTGTGTATGAGGAGGATGGAGCAGCTTCATCTAGTGGTGTCAGTACTGACCTGTGTACAGTACAGTGTGTATGAGGAGGATGGAGCAGCTCCATCTAGTGGTGTCAGTGCTGACCTGTGTACAGTACAGTGTGTATGAGGGGGATGGAGCAGCTTCATCTAGTGGTGTCAGTGCTGACCTGTGTACAGTACAGTGTGTATGAGGAGGATGGAGCAGCTTCATCTAGTGGTGTCAGTACTGACCTGTGTACAGTACAGTGTGTATGAGGGGGATGGAGCAGCTTCATCTAGTGGTGTCAGTGCTGACCTGTGTACAGTACAGTGTGTATGAGGAGGATGGAGCAGCTTCATCTAGTGGTGTCAGTGCTGACCTGTGTACAGTACAGTGTGTATGAGGAGGATGGAGCAGCTTCATCTAGTGGTGTCAGTACTGACCTGTGTACAGTACAGTGTGTATGAGGAGGATGGAGCAGCTTCATCTAGTGGTGTCAGTACTGACCTGTGTACAGTACAGTGTGTATGAGGAGGATGGAGCAGCTTCATCTAGTGGTGTCAGTACTGACCTGTGTACAGTACAGTGTGTATGAGGGAGGATGGAGCAGCTCCATCTAGTGGTGTCAGTACTGACCTGTGTACAGTACAGTGTGTATGAGGGGGATGGAGCAGCTCCATCTAGTGGTGTCAGTACTGACCTGTGTACAGTACAGTGTGTATGAGGGGGATGGAGCAGCTTCATCTAGTGGTGTCAGTGCTGACCTGTGTACAGTACAGTGTGTATGAGGGGGATGGAGCAGCTCATCTAGTGGTGTCAGTGCTGACCTGTGTACAGTACAGTGTGTATGAGGAGGATGGAGCAGCTTCATCTAGTGGTGTCAGTACTGACCTGTGTACAGTACAGTGTGTATGAGGAGGATGGAGCAGCTTCATCTAGTGGTGTCAGTACTGACCTGTGTACAGTACAGTGTGTATGAGGAGGATGGAGCAGCTTCATCTAGTGGTGTCAGTACTGACCTGTGTACAGTACAGTGTGTATGAGGAGGATGGAGCAGCTTCATCTAGTGGTGTCAGTGCTGACCTGTGTACAGTACAGTGTGTATGAGGAGGATGGAGCAGCTTCATCTAGTGGTGTCAGTACTGACCTGTGTACAGTACAGTGTGTATGAGGAGGATGGAGCAGCTTCATCTAGTGGTGTCAGTACTGACCTGTGTACAGTACAGTGTGTATGAGGGGGATGGAGCAGCTTCATCTAGTGGTGTCAGTGCTGACCTGTGTACAGTACAGTGTGTATGAGGAGGATGGAGCAGCTTCATCTAGTGGTGTCAGTACTGACCTGTGTACAGTACAGTGTGTATGAGGAGGATGGAGCAGCTTCATCTAGTGGTGTCAGTGCTGACCTGTGTACAGTACAGTGTGTATGAGGAGGATGGAGCAGCTTCATCTAGTGGTGTCAGTGCTGACCTGTGTACAGTACAGTGTGTATGAGGAGGATGGAGCAGCTTCATCTAGTGGTGTCAGTACTGACCTGTGTACAGTACAGTGTGTATGAGGAGGATGGAGCAGCTTCATCTAGTGGTGTCAGTACTGACCTGTGTACAGTACAGTGTGTATGAGGGGGATGAGCAGCTTCATCTAGTGGTGTCAGTGCTGACCTGTGTACAGTACAGTGTGTATGAGGAGGATGGAGCAGCTTCATCTAGTGGTGTCAGTGACTGACCTGTGTACAGTACAGTGTGTATGAGGGAGGATGGAGCAGCTTCATCTAGTGGTGTCAGTGCTGACCTGTGTACAGTACAGTGTGTATGAGGAGGATGGAGCAGCTTCATCTAGTGGTGTCAGTGCTGACCTGTGTACAGTACAGTGTGTATGAGGAGGATGGAGCAGCTTCATCTAGTGGTGTCAGTACTGACCTGTGTACAGTACAGTGTGTATGAGGAGGATGGAGCAGCTTCATCTAGTGGTGTCAGTGCTGACCTGTGTACAGTACAGTGTGTATGAGGAGGATGGAGCAGCTCCATCTAGTGGTGTCAGTGCTGACCTGTGTACAGTACAGTGTGTATGAGGAGGATGGAGCAGCTTCATCTAGTGGTGTCAGTACTGACCTGTGTACAGTACAGTGTGTATGAGGAGGATGGAGCAGCTCCATCTAGTGGTGTCAGTGCTGACCTGTGTACAGTACAGTGTGTATGAGGAGGATGGAGCAGCTCCATCTAGTGGTGTCAGTGCTGACCTGTGTACAGTACAGTGTGTATGAGGGGGATGGAGCAGCTTCATCTAGTGGTGTCAGTGCTGACCTGTGTACAGTACAGTGTGTATGAGGAGGATGGAGCAGCTTCATCTAGTGGTGTCAGTGCTGACCTGTGTACAGTACAGTGTGTATGAGGAGGATGGAGCAGCTTCATCTAGTGGTAGTCAGTACTGACCTGTGTACAGTACAGTGTGTATGAGGAGGATGGAGCAGCTTCATCTAGTGGTGTCAGTGCTGACCTGTGTACAGTACAGTGTGTATGAGG
>NW_027368600.1:0-48701 GCF_046119375.1 Phyllobates terribilis | reverse complement strand
TAAATGTGTGTGAAATTTATATTTTCCTATCATATTCAAACCATTCTAACAAGCTAAATTGTGCAATGTGTTTTGTAGCAGGTTTTTAATTGGGGTATGTGTTGATGATCATGATGACTGTATGGATAAAAAAAGGTCATGTTCTTGTCCCCTTATTTGATGTTTTCTTTGATTGATGTTCTTGTGTATTCGTCTGCATGTCAGTCCCTTTGTGGTTCCACCACATATATGTCAACATCATCCTCATACAAGCATTGTATGAGGATTGTCGTAAATGACATATTCTGGTTACATGTCCCCTTTTGACAATGTAATGTCTTGTTTCTATTTGTATTAGGATGAACTTAGAAATGATTGTTGGTTATCATGCATGTCTCCTTAACACGTGTGTTTCCCTTGTTACATGGAATCAACTTTTCATTTATAAGACCTACTTATTTCAAAAACACATAATGGGACCGTCGGTTGGATTGAAATAAAATGTTCCCTAATCTATCCATAATTGTTGGGACGATTATATATTACAACAACGTTTGTTACTTACATTCAAACTCACTTGGTCATTCCCTCTAATTATTGAATGTTTACATTTGTTGTAGCAATGTCTCAATTATCTGAGTCTAGTTGGAGTGATTCCTCTGTAAACACAAAGGATATTGGTGACACTGTCAAGCTGTCGTTCACATCAAGCTCTATTGCAACTGAGATTATCTTAATATGTGATGACAAGGAGCTCGAGGTGGAGTCCAAGAGGTTACTGTTGATCCCGTCGTTGATCCAATTCAGCTTGTTGCTGAGACCAGTACTGAACCTGCACTTGGCAAAGTTGAGGCTTCTGCTAGTGTCCCTGCTCCTACGCCTGTGTTTGAAATAGTTGAGATATCTTCTTCATCTTCTGATGAAGATTAAGTTAAGTACCCTCTTCTTTTGGCTTAAGGAATATGAATCCTAACTAGTAACTGTAAGTTTTTTTGGTGGACTATGAAGTACATATGTGATGAAGTATGAACCTATGACTATGTATTTTTTGGGATAACCTTTGCGGGATTATGTTTTATGTTAATATGAATGGAAGCTTAACTATGAGAAGAGGTGAGCAAACATCATGTACACAAACCATTAGGAAATTCTTTCACCCCTTACATGTTATAGCGGCATGTACAAAAGCCATAAGAAAATTATTGTTATGCATACCAAAATGTCTTACATATTACCCATACATAATGCATGCTGAATTACAATGCTATGTTCACTTGCATCTCTACAAAATAACCATACGATTTATCCGAGTTAAGTAAGAATAAGATCATTTTAGAATACAATCAAACCAATGATTCTATTCTATCATGATCTCATACCCACTACCTGACTTTCTCATAAATTTGTTGGTTGCCTGCTTCTTCCACTACACTTGTTCATGATGCCCTGCTACTTGTTCCTGTTAACATGTTGCCTTGATGAAATGACTGTCCCCTTGTTGGTTGTTGTTGACTTCCTTGTTCTGTCATTCTTGGTTGTAAGCCTTCATAGACAATGCTCCATACTTCTAGTACTGCATAACTAGGTGCAGTTATCTAAGTAGACAAGTTTCCTTGAATTCTTTGCTTGTTCTTGTTAATGTGTGGCATGCAATAACCATTACCTCCTTGATCCTTTAGTATATCATTCATTACAAGTTGCAAAGTAACCAATACATTACTCAGAGTCTGAGGATCTAGTTCATAGAATCTTCATGCACAACATCTAGCAGTTGATCTATATCTTTAGGTATTTTTTGTGCATAAGGGACTGAATGCTTCTGAAAAATCCTAAGTCGAATATGTTCAAATCTAGAATATTAGGAGGTTGCTGAAATAGAATGAATGTAAACTCATCTTGCATGTAAACTTGCTGCCATTTAGGATCATCTTGTGTGATGTGTGCTTTTGCATTGTCTTGTTGTATGAAAATAACGTTATGTCCTCCATTTCTTGGTCACTTCTCTTTGATTGATGGTATAATCTTGTCAATGAGCATTCTCCTTGTAGCTTCCATGTTGACTGATTCCACTATCTTCGTCACGATTGTACCCTTATCTCTGTTCTTTGATGGGGGGCAAAGTAGATCCCCGCGTAGATATAATCCTTCTTTCTTTTTGCTGGCTCTCGATAAGTGAATGGAAAGATACCAATCTTCCCGTCAAATGTGAACTCTCCTACATGTTTATATCTAGGACTAGCAACAACACCCGTGAACATAACTTTTGGTCTAAATTTACTTGAACTACCAGACCTATATTGTCCCCTCTAGTTATGTGCTAGGTACACCCTTTGTGTCTTCTTGGTTAGATTAAATCACTTTTTATCTAAATGAACGAAATCAAACATAGGATAGTACTTGGTTTTCTATCGTGGTGTGTCCCCTTGTAATAGACCCATAATCCATTCCATACGTATCTTTTTATCGGCTTTTGTTAACCTTGGATGAAGTGGAATTGTATGAGGCTTAATCTTCTTTCTTTTGACCATCCAGTGAACTGTACTCTTGAAAATGTGTAGTTTTGATGCTAGGTCTCTTATGCAAGTCATGTCACCCATGTGAATAGATGTAATTGCATCTTATGCGATATGTGCCTTCTTCCTGCCACATTGTTGATGCTTTGTGTTGACATTGTAAGGTTGGCCTGCTTCTTTTTGTTGCTTCATTGTGTGTCATATTGAGCTTATACTTCTTTTGAAGTGTTGAACATTTGTGCTGCTTCATTTACAGTACCCGTTGGAAGTTTCCCCCCTTTCTGTCCTACTGAGTAGCCAAACAAGAATTTGGAGTCGTTTCTCTGTGCTGAGCCTTCTAATTATTGGCATGTGAGGTTTTTGTGGGATTGTATCTGTCTCTTGCTCATTTTCTACAGGATTTGGGATGTGTTGGTGGTTTGGTAGGTGGAAGAGTGGCTGAATGTTTTCCTCCGGGAGTTGAATGTTTTCCTTCGGGAGTTGACTGAGATCGAAAGGTTGCCCGCTATCAATGTCCCTCTGCCACGATTTCCACCTACTTGGCCTTCCATTCCATCATCATGCGGATCCGCAACAAGGTTTAAGTTGAAATCTGAGGCCATTTGAAGAAGCATTAATGCCCCTTATGCAATGCAGAGTGCTGGTTTTCTTAGTATTTTGGTGGGAATTTGAATGTAAATTATGAAGTCCCTTGTTTTTATAACGAAAATTTTGGCCAATTTGGTGATCATGTGTATGTAAAACTCTCAGTTTTGATTAGGGGTGACAATAGGGCGGGAATCCCCATGACGGGTACGGGGGTGGGGATTTTTAATGGGATGGGGGCGAGCATGGGTAGAAAGGAAAATCCCCGCATGGGGATGGGTATGTGGCAGGGAATGGTGTCCCCGCCCCGATCCCGATGGGGAATCCCATCGGGTGGCCTTGTGGGGAATATGCGATGGGGAGAGTCTGCGGGGAATCCCCGATCCCCACAAAAATATATTTTCCATGTTTTTTTAACACTCTATTAGATTATGGTATTTTTCTGTGTACGTCTATTAAATTAGACTTCATTTAAGTTTAATTTTTTTATTATTCTATTTGTTTTAATTTATTTAGTCGTTGATAATTGTTAATTACCTTAATTTTAGATTGATTTTTTCCCTATTTTCAATAGATATGTAGCAAGAAATTTGGAAATATAAACTAGATAAAGGGGATGGGGACCCAACAGGTACGGGTATGGGCACGGTTATTAAAATCGGGATTTTAAGATCGGATCATAAGGAATCCTTAGGATCGGATCGGAGAGTCGTAAGATTCTAACGCTTAATAAAAGACTATTTTATATTCATTTCTAGACATTGTACTATGAAAAAATGTACTAAATCTTGAAGTCTAAAAAATAAATTTGCAAGCATTGCTTCAAAAGGATAATTATTCTTCAAATATCAAGTCATATACATTAAATTATATTTAAAAATCTAGATTCAAGAAATTTGTAGATGAGACTTAATGTTATCGCAATTAGGATTGTTTTAGTTGTTTAGCACACATGAGTAAAATCCTATGATTTTAAACTCGTAATATATGAGGAATGCACATATATATAGAGAGTGATTTTAATCATGCAAAAGATAAAACAAATAGAATTATTGGGCTTTCAAATAGGTGTTAGCGACTCATCATAGTTCAACATTAGGATCGTACATGGATCGTAAAATCGTAAGATCCTACTTATATTATGAGATCCAATAAGATCCACAATAAGATTTTGACACGAATAGATTCTAATGATAGATCCGGATCAAAGATCAATGCTGGATCGTAAAATCGTAAGATTTTAAGATCCGGATCTAGATTTTAATAACCATGGGTATGGGGGAAATAATTAACCCCCGACGGGGATGGGGATGGGGATGGGGACTAACACCCTCAACGGGTATGGGGATGGGGATAGTAGCCCCCGCCCCATTGTCATCCCTAGTTCCGATTAGTTAATTAAGTTGATAATGAAGATTTATTTGTCTCTGTACTTTTTGGCACAAAAGTCAGCAACTAATCATTTTCTCTCCCCTGCAATTTTGTAACTTGTTGCCCAATACACCTCCTCCTAAAACCAGTGATTTCGGTCAAACGAGAAGATAAAATATGATGGAGGGAGTATAAGTAAACAACAAAGTGAAAGAACTTGTGCTTGTCTCTCTCTTGGTTGCTGACCGCTAAAGCCATCATCCTTGACCGGCTTGGTTGTCCGCCTCCTATCCATTTGTGAATGGTCACTCTTGATTCTCGAAGGATATTGATTATTATATAATTTTGTTTGTAACTTTGAGATTTTTTTAGGGAAAATAATATATATTATTTTATTAATAATGAAATTACATGATTGCTCTGAGATGACTATGAATCATTTTCATTGCATGTAACGTTTTTCTATATCCCGTTTTAATGCATAGTCATCTACGAAGGATCTACTAATTCACAAAAGTCTTGAGGAGAAGGATGATCTAATTCACCAGATTGAAAATTAAAAATAGTCCAACGTGTATTATCTCCATCTCTCAAAATACAGGAGTTCAAATTGCCACCCTCAAAGGAGGGGACGTGAAATCATCTACCATTAGGTAGGACTGACGAATACCTGTCGTTAGGGGGACTGAAGAACGCCCACCGTTAGAGGGGACTAGAACCTTTCACGAACAGAGCGACTAAAAAAAACCAATTAACATAGTATAAACTCCCAATAAAAACATAAATTTGAGCTTTATCATTGACATATATTTCGATGATAGTCCCTATAAAGGAAGAAGAAAAGACGAAGAAAACGGTTACAATGGAGTTTTTGGAAGTTTGAAGAGTTTTTTGAAAGTTCACTTGTAATTTTGGAATTAATGACTTATGAACTGTGTTTGAGTGGGAAATAGTCAGTATTCAGTAATTAAGTACTAAAATTTGTAGATATAATTAAGCTTACAACTTTAAAAAGGTTTAATAAATTTCACAAAATACCAAATAAATTTATGTAGGTTTTATTATATTCTTTGTTATTATCTATATATTTACTTACTATATAATTATTTTAGTAAACTCTTACGAGTTACAGAGTGGGATTAACAAGTCAGGTAACACGACGTCCTTCAAGTCAACAGTAGACTCTCGAATTTAACAACATTGATGGCAATGTCATCTTATCTGTTTGCAGAACCTTTTTTATACAGGGCTAACAATAGGGTCCCTTCTCAGGGAGGAGGCCACCCCACATCATCGCGATGGATGATGCTACACAACTTAGAGAAAACATGGTGAGTAACACCCAATGGTTCGAGTGGTTGCCACACGTCATCCTGACTTTCACGTCAGGTAAGAGAACTCCGAAAATGTTCCTGCATATGAGCTTGAGCGTAATGGATGTCTTCCAGAGTGGATGTTGAATAAGCAAGCAAATCAGAGGCTATGTTAGCTTCCCGGTAGCAGTGGAAGATCTGAGTACCTGCAAAAGTAAAAAGAATGGACCGAATATCATTGACAATAGTAGAAATTTGTCAAGGAGCATGCCATATCTATTTAATAGCATTAATTAAAGAAAGATTATCGTCTTCGAGAATAATATTCGTATGTTTTAAATTTACATTCTCCTTTGCATCATATAGAGCAGCTAAAGCCTCCGCTTGAAGAGGAGTAGTAAAAGGGCTAGATTGGCGGTTTAGTAATAAAACTTTGTGTTGGTTATAGGAACTAGCTACTAGTATCTATAACTTATGATTTCTCAATTTTAATGATAACAAACATCTTTATATACCTATGTCTACCTTGAGTGAGTTATTACAGGAAAGTAATAAGTGTTTGAGCAAAATAAGTTATTTGAGCAAATAAATTAACGAGCTTAAGTTAGGAAGATGAAGCGTCTTAAGGGGGTTAAGCGAGTAGAGAAATAAAGCTTTGAAAGCGCTTCACCAGAATGTAGGGAACCGAGTTATGGAGTTAGGGAACCGATTAGTGGAGTTAGGGAACCGAGTGATGGATGTTCCAAATAACACAAGGGAGTGACGCGCTGAAGGGAACAGAGTGAATGGAAGGGAACCGAGCATGTAAAAGAGGGAAGATATCTTTGAAGTTTCTATAAAGGGAAAGATAGATCTTCAAGAGATCTCCTAGATTCATAATCTAGGTTGTTAGAGATGTTTTGTTGTCTTTGAGTTTCTGTTTAGATTTGCATTATTTAATTATTTTATCTAGCTTTTCGTAGATTAGTTCTCGACGATTATGGCTTTAGTATAAATAGCTTAAGTTATCAATTTAGAAAAGGGGTTTCTTCCTAGAGGTTATCTTTGTTGATTTAGAGTTTAGGCAATATCTAGGAGAGCTTAGAGACCTTGAAGTTGTAATCTCTATTAGAATCAATAAAGAAAATCGTTTTGGTAATCATTATTCTTAAAGTTATTAATCTCATTCCGCACAAATGGTACAATCTTTAGTTAGATTAAGGTACTCAAATCACACGATCCACACTTTGCCACCAGAATCTCGAACTAACAAGACAACAAAAGCATTACCCTGCGGGGAAACTACCGCATCAAAATTAATTTAATCCAACCAGGAGGTGGTTTCCGCCATCGGACATGATGAAGTTTTAAGAGGTGATTAGAAAGGGGAGAATGCTTATTGAAATCATTCAAAAGCATATATACTACCTTAGTTAGAATATTGGAAGAACGTCATAGCCGAGGGTATATGAGCAGAGTGTGCATTCATAAAGATCTAATTGTTACGATATAGCTAAATATGATACCAAATAAAACACATTTGTTTTGATTTGGTATTATTATGGAAGAATCTTTCATAATATATCAAGAAATTTGCAGATCGGGTGATAGTATATGTGTGACAATTCCTGATCTGGAACTGGTTGATCATTATCATAGTAAAAGGACAATAAAAAATTATATGAGGAACATCCTACGATGGTGCACCACAAAGAGAACATGAGTTTGGAACCGCGTTAGTGTAACGGTTAAGACACTCAGTCATAGGAAGGCAGCCAGATAAGGCTTTTCAAATAAAAATCTGATTTTTTGTGGGGGGGGGGGGGGGGGGGGCGAGGTCAAAGATGCCAAATAATGTCAATACTGGAGTTTGAGGTAGCGGAAGTAAATTGAGTAATAACTGGAATTGCATATTTTGTGGAAAACATACTGGAAGACGAATGTTTCCAAATGAGTTGATCCTCAGTATTGGAAGAAGGGATACATATTTGCATAATCCGATTAACAATGTGTACGAGAATAAAAGTAGCTAATCGAAGCGGATTCCACGGATATGTGGGGGTAATAAAGTACTGACTTTAAGGGATATGTCATGGATTGCTGAGTCAAAATAAGGGCGGATATCATAATACTGAATCCAATTGTTAATCCAAAAGTTAATAGAACATCCATTTCCGACGATCCACATCATACCCGTGCAAAAAATATCACGTAATTGTAACAATCAAGAGAATTACCATGAATGTTGCTTCTTGTTTTTTATATGAGAAAAGGGTTGAATGGCCTAAGTATTTCTCAGTGATGAGACGAACCCACATATTGGTGGGGGAAGAGAGAATTTTCCAAATAATTTCATCTGAAGGGAACAATTAAGGTGAGAAGCCTTGTATAAACCCAAACCAGTGGTTTGGGTCTACAAATTTTGTCTCATGCCAAGAGTGGAGGGGCGGTAGAGTTAGGCTTATTCCAGAAAAACTCTTTGTTGATGTCATCAATCTAATTCCATATATCGATAGGCAGTAGAAAACTTCCCATAAGCTAATTAGTTTTTTATCGCACATTAGATTGGATTAGAATTGTCCTACCAGTCTGGGACAGGGAATTTGATTTACAAGAGCAAAACTGTTGTTTGAGCTTAGCAGTAACATAGTCAAAGTATTCATTTTTACTCTACCAGAGACAATTGAGATCCTTGGGTATTTCTCCATAGTTGTCGTTACATGAATGTTTAAAATAGATGCAAGTCGTTGTTATTGATCTTGATAAATATTATCCGATTTCTGGAATGAACTTTTATGATAGTTTATAGCCAACCTAGAGATGTTGGTAAATTTTTGGAGAAAGTCATGAATATATCGCATATTACGCTCTGTTGCATTAGAAAAGATAATAGTATCATCGGCAAAACTAAGGAAAGGAAGACAAATTTCATGATTAATAAGTTTGATGCCAACTCTACGATTCGTATTTGGACTTTCCGCTTGCAAAGTGCGGGCTAAGTATTCCATAGTTAGGATAAAGAGAAAGGGAGCTATTGAGTCACCTTGCGGAGGTCGTACATTGATTTAAAGACAGGGCCTGGAATATTATTCACCAGAACTGAGAAGGAAGAAGATTTGACACAATTCATCACCAAATTAATCCAGTCCTTATGAAATCTGAAATGTAGTAAAATCAATTCAATAAATGGCCACTTCAACTTATCATATGCCTTTTCAAGGTCAAGTTTGATAGCCATCCAGCCACGATGACCTTTCTGTTTATTTATGGAATGAATGGAATATTTCATGAGGGATTAAAATATTATCTTGAATATGTCGTTGCTCGACAAAGGCTCCTTGAAGAGAATGAATAAGTGATAGGAGTAGCTGACCAAGGCGATTGGCTACAATTTTTCTGAGTACTTTGTATGATTTATTACATAGACTAATAGGACGGAAATGGTTAATTGTAGTAGGATTATATATCTTAGGAATAAGAGTGATGAAAGATTAAGTTGTGTCATGTAGTAGAGTTTGTGAATGAAAGGTTGCATGCGTTGCCGCAATAACATTAGAACCAACTATTTTCCTTACGATTAACAGAATTCGACAGGGAATCCATCCAGACCACACGTTCTATTTTTAGGAAGATTAAATACCACCCGAGAAATCTCAAACGGGGAAGGTTGTGCGAGCAACATGGAATTGCCAGCTTCAAATATGAGTGATGTAATGACTATGAGAGTGTCAACTAGCATTGCCGCCTATTACATATGAATAAATCTCTATTGGGGATCATGAGTAGTTGCTCGGGTGATATCATGTTGTCCTGTAATGACATACCATTGAGTGATTTGTTGTTTGAACTTTCGGATTTTTGCACAATTTTGGAAATATTTCGTATTCTTGTCAGTAGAGAGAGCATGTTGTTATTTTGCTCATTGTTCCAGAAATTATACTGAAATTGAAGAAGACGATTATATTTAAGTAGGTGGTTCTGGTAAAGAATCTGACTATCTAATCTATAGGGAAATTGAATAAATTGAGATTGAAGATCCTTAAGTTTCAATCAGCTTAAGAAAGTTGAGTTTGCACATTGTGGGTATTACCACTAGCCCAGATTTTAGATAATTGTTTAAGAATCCGTTATAAAACTTTAAATTTGTTTTGTATATTATATTTTTAATAGAATAAATATATGTTTTAAAGTGGTGATTTAAGTAAAATTGTGTCGATTTCTCCTAATAACTAGGATATATGTTTTGAGTCATGCTCACCCTATGTTGGTGATTTTTAGTGTCATCGATACATTTTAGTAGTAATGTGATTTACTAGGGACCGATGCGATTTCACGTTAGGCTCGAAAACAAGTTAGGATAATGCAGAATGCACACTTTGTTGGGCTAACGAGTTACTGACCACGAATACGAAGCAGGGATCAAGGGGGTGCAGCACCCTTGCAGGGTCGAGAGGGCGGAGCCCCTGCGGGGTCCAAGGGGCAGAGCCCCTAGCAGGCGCCCCGAAAGCTCTTCGGGAAAGGCATATTCCATATTAACAGAATTAAATGATTTTCCCGTAAAGAATTAATTCCAGATTCGGTTAATTAATCGACTGGAACCGCCAAAACTGTTTCGTATTGCTATCTCTATAAATAGAGTGTTTCGGTCTCACTTATAACGTGACAAAACACATACATTCTCTCTACATTTAAGATTTGTCTTCTGGTGCCTGAAACAGATTGTATCTTCTCGAATTATCCCAAAAGAGATTTCGTGAAACTCGGGCATTGTATAGGGTTGAAATACTTTGTTTGAAAAGTGATCCTACACAATTCGAGCAAGTTGTCCAGGATTATCACACCCACAATTCCTATACCCTAGTGGACCTAGTGGTATATGGTGGGAGGGACTATATTTGCTTGTCAATGGTCAGTTGTTCAAAGGCTTAGGAGTGACATGCTTAGTCTATAGAATGTGTGACGTTTCTCGTTTTTATGGAATTTAGGAGTTCACCATTCCAAACAAGTTTACGTCATAACAACATAATAACTAAGAAAGTAATCCGATAAAGCCGCAAAATTTAGGGTTCTCGCTAATCATAATAATGATAGTAGTATGAATATTTCGACGCCATATAGAGACCCTAAATTTAATTGAAACATTTAATTCTTAATAAACACGTTAGTGATAAGGATAAAAAAGTTTGCATGAACATTTGATCAATCAAGTTAATGATAACTACCTTACTTTGACACTTCGATCTAAGTAAATTGTCATCTTACTTACATATAACAACATGAGAATCTTTCGTGAGAGACATTTGAACTCAGCATAGTGGTGGAAGAAATTTATGTTATTTCCAATCTTTATTTACATATTTTGCGTTTCTTTTTATACGTACAAGTGGTAATAAGCTTTGCTCGTGGATTTGCTAGACTTAGTTACCTATACAAAGTACAAACTTGTACTTCCCTTCGAGAATGAATCTTTTGATTATAAATTTGAAAAGATTTATTCATTTTCTTAAGTAGTACATTTAATAAATAGTTTTTGTATAAAGTTGATACTGTAAATATGTATAATGTATATACCTTAAGTTATAATTCCATTTGTTAAAATGCTTTATTAGAATTCGAATTTATCAATTTCGTACCAATCATGACTCACTATTTTCATTTTAACATATATTTTAAATCTTAGAGGTTGAGTTAAACCGAGTCTATTTTAAGGAATGATACAACAGAGCAAATAAATGGAAGTACGGAAAATAAAGTTTTGAGTGTGTACGAATATAAGGGTGTGCGCGTTGTACTATTTTAAAAGTGCACACGGTTATATGTATCTCATGTATGTATAAAATTTGAAATTATCATGCTTTTCTCCAAGGATTTTCATATGAACACGACTTTATATATTGTTTGCGAACACATTAAGATTGTTGGAAGTCTAGTTTAAGGTTGATTCACTTGTAAAAATAAGACGTGTATAAAAGATAGATTAGTCTCAACGCTATGAAAATACCAAGGGGATTGCACATTTGCATAGAAAGGAACACTCCTTCTAATTTTGTCATTATGATATAGATAAAAGTCCCAACATTGTATATTTGTGATCTCTTATTAAAACGACAAGTAGCTTATATAATGTGGGATCGTGTTTTAAGCAGCTATTGATCAATGTCTTTATAGTTCATGAAACTATAGATACACAGCTCAAAGTACAAGATTGCGCTTTCGTACTTAGAGATGTGCTTGACCTAGTTGGAACACTTAGTAATGGATTTACTAATATCCTTGAATGCGGAAATAGGTCAGACAACAATAAAGCACGCTTTAAGCGTTTAAAGCGCACTTCAACTTGCACAGAAGAGTTCTTAAACGGTGAGAACCCTAAGTCACTACTTGACTCGGGATAAAACTCACCCTACTATATTGATCGAAAGAGATTACAACTCTAGCTTCAACAAGAGTACAGATCAACCTTCTTGTAGAGACGCCCAAAGCCACCAGACTCATGAAGCACAAAGCTGATTGAAGCCGTTAGATGTGAATGTGTGATGTCCAATGTCAAACTTACCAACCACTATGCAAATAATATAATGAACAGGAAATGCACATTTCAAGTTGGGGACATTAGAGCATTCAATCACTCAAGTAAGATGTAAGTGTATGTGCATATAATGAGGGAATTTAGCTTTTTGTCACCAAATGAATACTTCTCTAATGTGGAGCTTAATTAAGGACGAGAGAAGCATAGCACTTAGTCAGGCTAAGGACACCTATGCAATGGCTCATTTCTTAGACATATAATATGGGTAGAAGACGATCACCATTGTCAAAGTTTTGGCAAAGAAGAGCATGCAGTTGACTAAGATCATATCAAATCAAGCTAAACTAGAAAGATAACTTTAGAGCTAAATCAGTTTAATGAAAAACTATAAGGTATGAATGAATCAAGCTATCAAGCGCAAGCCACTATAGTTCGTACATTGATATTAAGCTCGCTAGTTCTAGTCAATAGGGAGAATACTTATAGAGCCATTGCCTCAAAGCTAATGGAGACGCACAAGACCAAGTTGAACTCGAAGGTTTAAGAAGGTCTGTCGAATAAGCGCTTTTGTAAAGATATCCGCTATTTGCCCTTCTGAAGATACATGACTAAGCTCGTTGTTCTTGCGCTCCACATGATCACGTAGAAAGTGGTGCCGGACATCGATATGTTTAGTCCGTATATGATGTACTGGATTCTTGGACACACGTATTGCGCTGGTATTATCACAAAAGATAGTGATTGTACCGAGATGAATACCATAATCAACGAGTTGTTGCTTTATCCATAGTACTTGAGCGCTACATGAAGCCGCTGCTATGTACTCTGCTTTTGTCGTTGAAAGCGCAATGCAATTCTGCTTCTTGGATCCCCAAGAGACAAGACATGGTCCAAGAAACTGAGCCATTCCACTAGTGCTCTTGCGATCTGCTAGATAACCTGCATAATCTGCATTGGTGTAGCCAACAAGAGATAGACCTCCCCCTTTGGAATACCAAAGGCAAAGATCATCAGACCCCTTAAGATATCTAAAGATGCGCTTGACATGAGTTAGATGAGAAGCGCGAGGGTCTGACTGTGATCGAGCACAAACACTAACGACAAAGACTATATCAGGTCTAGAAGCAGTCAAATACATAAGAGAACCAACCATACCTCTATACATCGTTTGGTCTACCTTCTCATCCATAAGATCTTTATCAAGCTTTGTTGTGGTTGAGAGTGGTGTAGGACATGGTTTGCTATCCTCCATTTGATATTTCTTGAGTAGCTCCTTGATGTATTTTTGTTGATGAATTTCTATACCTTCGTCCAATTGGTTCACTTGAAGCCCGAGGAAGTACTTGAGCTCACCAATCATACTCATGCTAAACTTGAGGCTCATGGTTTTCTTGAAATCCTCTACAAGCTGCAAGTTAGTTGAACAAAAAATAATATCATCAACATAAATCTGGACAATAAGGATATCGCCCTTAGCTTCCCTGATGAAGAGAGTCTTGTCCACTAAACCTCTCTTGTAGCCATTAGACAAAAGATACTTCGAAAGACAATCATACCAAGCACGAGGCGCTTGCTTAAGCCCATAAAAGCGCTTTGTCTAAGAAGTATACATGATCTGGATAAGTTGGATCTTCAAATCCTGGTGGTTGCTTGACATACACTTCCTCATTCAAATTACCATTAAGGAAAGCAGTCTTGACGTCCATCTGATACAACTTGAATCCCTTGTGTGCAGGAAAAAGGATCAACAAACGAATAGCCTCTAGTCGAGCAACTGGTGCATATGTTTCATCATAATCAATCCCTTCTTGTTGGTTATACCCTTGAGCAACAAGTCGAGCTTTGTTACGAACCACCACTCCACTATCATCCAATTTGTTCCTGAAGACCCAGCGCGTACCAATGACGGTTCTATCACCTGGACGGGGTACTAGATGCCATACTTGGTTGTGCTTAAACTCTTCTAGTTCCTCTTGCATGGAAATACTCCAGTTTGGATCCTGAAGCGCGACTTGTATTGTCTTTGGTTCCTGTAAAGAGACAAAAGCACTACAAGCTAGCAAGTTAAGAACATTAGAACGAGTTTGGGTACCTTTCTTAAACTGAGAGATGATTGCCGAAACTGGATGGGCATTCATTTGTTGATGATTCCACACTGTGACCTCAGTATTATCTGGTAGTGTCATCGTGGTAGTCTTGGACAAGTCTGTAATTCCACCAGAAAGGTCACTTGGTCCCGCTTGGGGACTGCTAGGTCACGCTTGACCACTACTAGATCCCGCTTGAGAGCTAGAAGGTCCAGCTGGAGTAACTAAGGGTGTTACCTGACCTAAGCATGATGATGAAAGTGTAGCTTGATCGTCATTTGATGGTCCACTTCCTTGATCTGTATCCTGAGTGTTGTACTCTGAAGTAGCTTCATCACTTGGATTGCTAACTTCTGTAGCCAAAGGCCGAGAAGCGCAACCTCCACAGTCGTCATCGTCACTATCTATGCCTGGGGAAGACGTAGAAGGATGAGCTTGAGGAATGTGAGGAGAAGCTTAAGGTAGATCAGGGCTAGCAAATGGGTCATCATTCATCTCTGCTACGCTATCGAGCTCGCCTTCATCAAACTTCACATGTATGCTATCTTCTTCCCGCTGAGTCCTCAGATTGAGCACTCTATACCCCTTGCTAGAAGAAGCGTAACCTAGAAAGATAGCATTGTCGTTCCTGGTATCAAATTTTCCTAAGAGATCCTTCCCATTATTATTGACGTAACACTTGCAACCAAACACTCGTAAGTGAGAGATATTGGGTGTTCGCCCTTTGAGCAATTCATATGGGGTTTTCTCTAGGATTGGCCTTAATAAGGCTCAGTTAGTAATATAGCATGCCGTGCTCACAGCCTGTGCCCAATAGTAAGAAGTGACACCTCTGGAGAGTAGCATTATACGTGCCATCTCTTGTAGGGTCCTATTCTTGCGCTCAACAACACCATTTTGCTCAGGGGTTCTAGGTGTAGAGAAATTATGATCTATACCCCTTTCATCACAAAATGATAAGAACTCTCCATTGTTGAATTCAGTTCCATTATCAGAACGAATTGCACAAATGGGGAGCCCCAAACTCTTTTCTAATAAAAGCGCATGAGTACAAAACTTTTCGAAGGTTTCACTCTTGTGTTTTAAGAAGAGAGTCCAGGTGTAGCGAGAATAGTCATCAACTATGACGAAAATGAAGCGATTACCTCCTTTACTTTGAGTACGTAGTGGTCCACACAAGCCATGTGGAGAAGCTCAAGAGGAGCCTTTGTCTGCACTACCTTGATCGAAGGAAAGGAGCTTCTAGTCGCTTTGGCCTTGGAGCAATCTGAGCACGAAGTCATTGATTCCGCTTTGATCCGAGGAAGACCACGAACCAAGTCCTTGGACTGCAACTTGTGGAGTAAATGAAGACTAGCATGTCCCATTCTCTTGTGCCAAATATTGGTCGTCTCATCAAGAGTAGCGAGGCACAGATTGCGCTTAGAAGTGTAGGAGTGGTCGAATAAGTATGTATTGTCAACTCGCTTGCCCTTAAGGAGTAGTTCTTGCTCAGGGCTGACCACTGCACATTCGCTTGTGCTGAACCATACCTTGTTTCCTCCTTGATCGCATAACTGAGCTACACTTAGTAGATTGAACCGAAGGTTCTCTACTAGATTCACATCTTTGATTTGAATAGACTTGTTTAGATGTGAACTGCCTCTAGCTTTGATCCTTCCTTGCTTCTTGTCACCGAAGGATACACTGCCTTCCTCCTTAACTTGAAATGAGAGTAGTAACTATGGATCGCCCGTCATGTGACACGAACAACCGCTATCGATGTACCACTTACTCTTCATTCCAACCTACAAAAGAAGAAATCAAGCTTTGATCTCCCAACAAAGCTTGCGCTTCGTGGGAACATTAGACATTGATGCGCTAGTCTTTTGAACTGGCTCATAATAGCTAGGATCATTCAAATCAAGCACTATATGAGGTCTCGCTTCATGAAGCGCACCTCCTTGTGCTAAAGCGCAACCGTCCTCAACAGGTGAATGTCGATAACGTCTACTCTTGCCCTTAGATTTAGCCATTGGCTTATAGGTCTTGTTTTTTAGGACTTGTAGTTCCTCACACTCACGCCTAGCATGACCATTTTTACCACAAAAAGTACAGTAATGGTTACCTCCCACGTAACCATACTTCCCTTTTCCTGGTCTAAATGGTTCCTTTTTCTCTAATATCGTAGGCTGAGTAGGGGTTTGCGCTTGTTTCACATACATGTGTTGCGCTTTCTCCCCATGAAATCATTCTTTGGTTTCAGATGGTTGATCCTCAAGGACCTTGATCCTACTCTTCAAGTGAGAGTTCTCACTCTTATAAGCAGTCAAGTCTTGCTCAAGTGATTTAAATTTTTCAGAATAATCACTTGATTGAGGAAAGCTGGTGTTGGAGGAAGACTCATGGGGGTCATAACCCAGTCCAGGTCTAGCTTTCACAAAGGCTGTTTGAGGAACAGACCTTGCTTCCACTAGCTTAGTAAGATCGTCAAGCTTGGATATGATATGATCAAGCTTCACGTTCTTAGTTGAGTCAGAGTGTCTTTCCAACCCGTTCCCATGACAAAGCTCACAAGATTTAGTCAGTAGAGTGGGCTTGTCATGCAAACGTTTGGAAAGCTCAACTATCTCTTCCTTCTTACAGTTAAGCTCATCCAGTTGTTCTCTTGATTAGCTAAAGACTTGTGTTCAACCATCAGTTCTTTCAAAAGACAAATAAGATTGCGCTTAGGCAATATATCAAAGTTTAGATCGGCTACCTCAATCTCAGATCCAGAGTCTGAGTCAGATCCAACACCGGCCATCAAGCACACATCCGCTTGCGCTCCATCGTCAGAGTCATCATCTGATTCACCCCAAAGCGTGACAAACGCTTGTTTTGGGGGCTGCTTGGTGGAGCTTGAGCCTGAAGTCACCTTAGCATGGGGACATGCCTTGGCTAGATGTCCTTTCTCATTGCAATTGAAGCACGTGAAGTCTCGGACATTACGCTGCTTAGCTGCTGGATCTCGCTTGAATCCACCTTGTCTTTTGAAGAACTTCTTAACAAGCTTAGTCATCATGGCCACATCACGATCATCATCAAGATCGTCTCCCTCATCATCATTTTCCATCCTCTGGAGAACTCGAAAGAGTTTAAGCTCCATGCCCTTGGTTTCCCTATCCGAGTGTTTTTCTTCGTTATTCTTGATCTCCTATACCTTAAACTTCTCTGCAAGAACAGAGATATGCAATTCTCGTGTCTTCTTGGACTGAAGAAGAACTTGCTTGAGAGTAGCATACTTGGAATTCGCCCCATGGATGAATTCCATTGATTACTCCCAAGATTTCTTCTCCATTCCGGCTGACAACATTTTATCATATAAAATCTTACATCGAGAATGGTAATCAGAGACAAGCTCATTTTCTCCCATCTTAATAGCACAAAATTCTCTATTAAGCTCAAACAGTCGGTTGTCCTTCATATCCTCGCTACCTGAATGCATATTGATGATATCAGTCCACATTTCTTTAGCCGAGTGTAGAGACATTACCTTGTCAATATCTTTCCTGGAAAGCGCATTGAGTGTGAGCTGTCTAGCTTTAGCATTTCTCTTCATCAGCTGATACTCCTTTGCTTCCCACTTTGTGTCGTCTGTCTCAGTAATCTTCTCATCACCTTTCTATTGAGTTTTAACCTCCTCAAAGCCAAACTCATAAATCTCTGTATTGTCAAGACTTAACACCTCCATCAGGAACGATGCCACCAATAATGATAAGTTGTTGTTCTTCCAATTGAGTTTTAACCTCCTCAAAGCCAAACTCATAAATCTCTGTATTGTCAAGACTTAACACCTCCATCAGGAACGCCGGAAGGAGAACCGGCTGGACGTGGTTAACACCACCAGACCCACCAGGGGATGTCGGGGAGACCGGTTGCAGATGAGAGGCGGGACAAGAATCCGTCTTGCATTCGCCCAGATTAGGGCATACTTGTTGCATAGCAGTCACGCTAGGGCACGACTCCATCGAAACTCGGACGGATAGACATGCAGATGGACTCACACCTTCGCCGAACACCGGACACCAAGCCGCCGTCGCTGGAGTGCGGCCGCTAGGAACGAAGGTGAAATTACGTCGGAATTGGATGTCCGTAACCCAAACCCTAGCATAGCGTAATTAGGGTTTCTCTGAAAAGAGTGTACAAGTAGATTCTAGAATTATTGAAAATGTGTTGTTTTGTTAAAATTAGACTGCTAACTATTCTAGGATATGGAATTTGGTAAAAAAAAATGGTTTTGTTTTTTTTCTAAACTACACCAAAATGTAAATGATTCATTTAATTCATTTCTGTTCATTTTATTTACTTGAGTGAGAAACTGTCTAGGTTTGATGGTAGTTGTCTTTTATTAAGCGTCTTCAAAGTTGTGAGGACGAAGATAGCTATTTAGAGGAACATTGTTACTTTTATTCCTAATTTTTTGCTTTTGAAGGAAATCATTCATCCCAAATTTCAAATAATTTTTATTTTTATTTTTAGGGAGTTATTTAGTTTTTATATTCAATCAAGATTGAGATTAGTACGAATTTTGTATCTATTAATTTGAGAATAGACAAATTGGATGGAATTTAATCTATTATGACTTGACGAGTAATGACGATCAAGGATATAATTGTTATGGGTTATGATTACTTGATACATAGTGCTTGTATATGCATCATCGCGTTTTTGGAGTTTATCCTAATTCCAAGCGAAACATTATTAATGAAATCACTTACAAGAGGGCTTTAGTCAGTGATTTACGGATTGGTTGATTTTATTAGGGGGCCTAGTTTGGTCTAACAATCAGTCTACAAAATATAAAATCACAACCACTAACAACTTGTTAGTAAATTTGATTGAGGGTTTCAAACTAGATAAGATCGGTTTTTGAGAGAGTATTAGCTTTTTATTTAGAAAGTTTTTTTTACATTATTATATTAATGATTGGACATTCACATGGACTTTAACATCCTTCGCATTGAATAGAAAAAACTGAAATCAAATTCAAGGATCGTCTTTCAACTGTGAGACAAAAACTGTTTTCATATCTAGTTAAACCGAAATCTCAAAATCCAATCATATTTAAATTCTCAGATCGTATGAAGAAGAACCTTGTCTACAGTCCAAGGGGAGCCTGTTTGGTAAGGCACAAAAAGTAGCATTTGAGGTACTGTTTAATATTTAAAAAAAAAATGGTGTTTGGAAAGTAACTGTCGAAGTAGCTTTTATATTAGTAGCGTTTCAACAACTACTTTTTCAATGTTACTTCCATTGGCCTTTCAACCACTACCTTTCCCGTCATGTCAAACTCTACCGCTACTAGCTTGCCAAACAAAACCTTATAAATTCCTAGATTGTATTAAGAAGAATATTATCTACAGTCCAAGCCTGTCGTTGACAATAATCACAAAGCGTCAATCGCCTAATCACCGTCAATCCGTCATCATCATAAATTAAATTCCCATCCACGTCAGTCCATCATCATACTTTAAATTCATACATTGTATAAAGAAGAACCTTATCTAAAATTTAAGATTATTTTTGACAATAATCACCAAATATCATTGCATCATTTTATCGCCTAATCAGCATCCCTTGTCGCGGAGCCGCCAACCACCGCTTAACCCAGGAGGCCAAACGATCCCTGGAAAAAGGTTTACTCTCTCCGTCCGTCCCATAATTTTCTTCTCATTTCTTTTCGGCTCATTTGCCGAGACACACTTTGTGTCTTAAATATCTCTAAGTATATGACACTGAAAATCGTAAAATTTATATGTAGTTAAAGTACTCGTCGAGACGAATAAAACAAGATCACACATAACTATATTTTTTCATACACGTTGAGAGAAATCGAATACGAATATGAATAGTATACAAAAATGAAATGAGAAGAAGTATGAGACAAAGGGAGTATAACATAAAAAAGAAGAAGAAAGGAATAGTAGTCCAAAAATATATTATATTATAATACTATAAAATTGACATTGTTTGGCATTATTAATACCCTCCTTATTGTTTGATATCATTAACCTCTAGAATTCCTATTACTCGGTCCAATTTGTCCGGCCCAATTTGGTTAGCCCAATAGCCCAATCCCACCTCCTTAGCCTATAAATATAGACATTCCCCATTGTGCAAGAATATCTTTCTCTCTTCATCTCTTCATCTCTCTTCCTCTCTGTTTCTCTCTTTTGAGAAGTATGCTCTGTAGTTGCCCACATACGAGATCCTCTACATCAGAAACTCGATTTTCTTCTTAGATCTAAATCGGTTTGAGAAGTATGCTTTGTAGTTGCCACATACGGGATCCTCTACATTGGAAACTCGATTTTCTTCTTAGATCTAAATCGATTTGAGAAGTATGCCCTCAAACTCAACTTGGATTTTGTTTAAATTTTCCCAGTTGCCCTTATTTTCTTTAATCATCTTTTTGGAAATAAGTGTGAAAGAAAAACTAAAATCTCTCACATAAAATGAAAATTGCATTAGTCTTCTACTCAATTAGAAAAGATAAATAGTCAAATTAAGTAAATTAAGCTTCGCATTCCTTTGAATTCCAAGAGTCCACATAATTCACTTCTTATCCAAAAATCCTTTCTTCTTCTGAAACCGCATTAAACATTTGCTCTTTCCATGTTCCGACCCTTCTTTGCACAAGTCAAAGCATCACCTCTATTGCTCTATAAATAAATAAATGAACACACACATACAGTCCTATAAGAGAGCACATCATCACGAATCTATACATCATATCATATCATATCATAATCCTTATAAAGTTGAGTTTTTTTAAGCATATTTCTCAACATACCCTTATTTTCATTATTGATCTTTTTTGAAATAAATGCGAAAGAAAAACGAAAAACTCTCAAATAAAATAGAAGTTGTATTAACCCTCTACTTGATTATAGAAGATAAATAGTCAAATTAATTAAATTTAACTTCATGTCTCTTTGAATTCCAAGACTCCATGTAATTCATTTCATATCCTTTAGTATAATAAATATTCTCATTTTCAAAACCACCTTAAACCTTTTCTCTTTTTATGTTCCGACCCTTCTTTGCAGAAGTCAAAGCATAACCTCTATCACTCTATAAATACAGAAATGAATGCACGCATGCAGTCCCATAAGAGTGGTCAACACCATGAATCTATACATACGAATAAAAAAATTGAGTGGTTTTATAATTGGGAAAATCTATTATATATAATAGTTAGACTGTACCATTTTTAGTAAATGTCTAATTGAATATCAAAGTAATGACATTTAACAATTCAATTCATTCGGTCAAAGTAATGACATTTAATGCAGAAATTACAAGAGTTCAAAAACAATAAATGACCAATAACTCATCCTACTAAAAATTAATGGAGTATTTTAAAAAAGAAATGTATTATTTTCAACTTAGTTTTGTACATAATTTATAATTCCATATGAGTATCAAATTACACAAAAAATATTTATCCGTTGATAAAAATATAAACGTTTTATCAAATGTTGAGTAAAGCATATTAAAGAAATCACAATCGCAAAGTTCAATTGTATTATTTGAAAATAATGTTTAATATGTAATATTAAGTTTATATAAACATTTTATCAAATATTGAGTAAAGCATATTAAAGAAATCACAATCACAAAGTTCAATTGTATTATTTGAAAATAATGTTTAATATGTAATATTATGTTTATATAAATGTTTTATCAAATGTTGAGTAAAGCATATTAAAGAAATCACAATCGCAAAGTTCAATTGTATTATTTGAAAAATAATGTTTAATATTTAATATTATGTTTCAATTCAAAATCATATACATGACAACCTCCATGTGTACCTTTAAAATTTTATAATTATATTTTCTAATATATAAGTATCATGCACATATCAAAAATAATAAATATCCTCAATATACCCTATTAAATATCTTCTAATTAATCTTAAAAGATAAAAGAAGACTCAAGTAGTTCTCATTAGTTTAACTCTCAAAAAATAAATGACTCAATAATTCTAAGTAATTGTCTTTAGCTAAAAAAGATATCAATTATTATTGCAATCTAATGGTTTAACTTATTATAACAACTTGACCGAAATTGACATGTTATCCAATTAAAAGATAAAATTGATATATGATTATATTGAGTATGTAGGATTTTAAATATAAATCTAATCTAATGTATCTATAACTAATATATTTATCTAATCTAATCTATCTATAACTAATATATTTATCTAATCTAATATCAAGTATCTAATACCAAGCATCTAATATCGACGTAAATATAAATGAACTTTTAGGGGTGTCACCCAACAGTAATTGAGGGCATTTTTAAGAAATTATGGGTATTGCATGTAATTTATGGTTATTATGGTGTCATCAAAAAATAATTGAGAACATTTTTAAGAAATTAAAACCTATTTTCAATAAAAGCTATTTAGTTGTGTATAACATATATGGACGTTTACACTGATTAGAATTAGACCTATTTAACATTGTATGAAATAACTTAGAATTAGACCTACATGAAATATAAATCAATCTCATCAAATAAGCTAAAATATTGATATACATAAGACCCGTGAAAAGTACGGGCAAAAAGATTCTAGGTCTAATATTCTAATCTTATCACATATAATATAAAAAAGTACGCAGTGTAATCACAATAAAATAATCAAAGTCCGTGCGTGGCACGGGCCGGAATGTCCTAGTATGATCAATATCAAAGCGAAGTCAAACTTAATGTCAATTTATTCCTATAAATTTTTATTCTTCTGCATGTTTTCTTCCATCTTTTCTATTACCTCCAATTCTTAATATGTGTATATAGTTTATTGTCATTTTACGATGTTAGTTAATATATTGGATGAAATGGAATTTAAAACTTTAAAAAATAGGCTCAAATAATAACAACGAAAAGTTACATACCGTATCAAAAACAATGTAATGTACAATAATCCATGGAGTATCACATATGGTCACACAAGTTACGTAATAAAAAAAGATTCAATTGCAAGTATGTATTTGACCGACAATGCATATTGTATGTTAAAGCAACAAATTATTTTATTAATTTCTAAGGAGAATGCCGCCTCAATTATATGTTTTCACCTATATAAAGATCCAACAACCCAAACACAAGCCCGTGCGAAGCACACAACTCTTCAATAAAAGTATTTTTTCTTAAAAAAAAGAAAGACACAATAGTCCGTGCATAGCACGGACATGCCATCACTAGTATATTATAATATGGTGGTTACTATCTATCGCAAAAAGTTTTTGCTAACCATCGCAGGCTAAATCGTCACGATGGAAGATGCATTCGGCGTGACGATGGAGGAGGAACAAGGCGTCGTGGCAGAGGCGGACATGGGCGTGACGGCCGAACAAGCACAAGACGTGACGGTCTAAGGAAGTCTCCGTTGTCGTGACGACGGTTGGGAGATACAACGTCACGGCATAATTAACAAGGAGCGTGACGATATGGCCTTTTTATTGATAGGAGGTGTTTTTGATGTTCGTAAGTATTTTTATTAGTTGTAGATGGTTATTTAAGCCTTTTTATGCTATTTTTTACAAGAAAATCACATTAAATGATGGTGTTAGGCTCGGTGGGTCTGTAAGGGTGTTCGGCAGGATGAAAACGTACTTGTAATGAATGAAAGGGATGTATTAGGTGGTTTTAACAATGTTGTGTGATATCTAATGACCTATATTGAGATCTTGTGACATTAAGTGACACTTGAGTTCATCCCCGTACTAATGTGTACTTTGTAGTCAATTTTGCATACATTTTTGGAACCGTTTGGACTTTAATGAGTCGGAGCTCGCGCCATCGCTATTCCATGGTGTGCTGGGCTTCTCGCACGACATCACTGAACCATATATGCCCGACCGAGTCCTGAGGCAGTTCGGCATTGTCCAGTGCATTCCGGCACCACTTATCGCACCCTCGAAAGCGATCCGGACAAAGGCGATAGGAAGCTACAGAGTCGAATACACGACTACGAGTTGGGTGTGAGATGCACAGATTTTCCACAGGATATCACTCGGCGCGCTAGGTCCGCAGACTTCGTAAGGTTACGAGGTAACCGACGACTACATGGAGTGGTATCTTCCCCACACACACCCTAAGATTATTCCACCAATGTCGGACGATATAGAAAGGGTAAGACATTTGTCTCTTGCATTTCAATTACTAGTGAGCAGTGTACATCGACGTCTTGTAATGTGTTGTGTTATTCATTCAGTGCATGCAGCGCGTGAAATGGTACCTTATGCCGTTCAAGGAGGAAGAAGAATACCCTCCCCGGGACATGTGGCACGCCATAAGCAACAGTCTTAACGAAATGTCTTTTTATGACATACCTTGAACCGTGTATCTTTGTCACTTTGAAACTTATTTGTTGATTTCTTCCATGTTACTATTTGAACCGTGTACCTTTGTTTCTTTGAAACTTATTTCTTGGTCAGTGTCATGTTATTTCTTTTTCATACTTAATGGATCGAATATGTTATGAACACCACCTCACACAAAACCCAGCCAAATGACATAACAACTAACTTCAAATGAAACCATCACACATACAACATAACCTTGTACAAGGCTTATTTTGAAATACGGAAGCACAACACAACAACATATTGTTGCAACAGTTACATGAAACTAGCAGGGATGCGAGCCAGGAACTCAACCGTGCTAGGATACAACGGACGGTCCCTAAATTTCTCATACTCGGGGGGGCAACTTGTAGTCCACCATTTGTCATCAATGGCAGTATCGGGGCCTTCTGGATAAGCCCTTATGAACCTCGTCCATTCAGCATACATACTCTTCAGCATGCCAAACCTCATCCTTAGCACTCCTGACATTTCACCCTCCCTAGTTGCCTCGTTGTACTTTCCAGAAATAACGTCCCAATCCAGCTTTGTGCACCCAGGATTCGTACAAATGTAGGACATGATGGAGGCAAGCAAGGCATCATCATGATGATGAGTGAAGTCATACGTTGCTATTTGTTCCTGGGATGCAAACACGTATGTTACCAAAGCAGTTCATGAAGATGCAACGTATTGAATACAGATCAAGGTTTACCTCTTTTTGCGGAACACCGAAGACTGTCTCCGCTATGGTTGACGTCGATGATGTTGGTATTCGACGCACGTTGTTAAGATTGTTGTTGAAGGAGAAGTAACGGTAGTAAACCGTACCATCACGGTACCTGATAGTAACCCTATCAAAATTCATCACTATGTAGAATGCAAAGGAAATGCTGTTTTTTACTGTGATTTTATCTTGCCTGGGGGCGGAATTTATAGCAAGATTATGCTTCTTAGATGGCTTCTAGCTAGAGTACAGCTCACACCTACGTTCTACATTATTTCTCTAGGTTCGAGGAGACATATGCCCGGGTCATATGCTGAAAAGCATGATGTGAACCAATGGCAGATAGTGGGATGTCACATCTGGGTGAGTGATTTTAATTTTTTGGAATCCAATGGCAGATAGTTGGCATGCCCGGGTCATATGCTGAAAAGCATGATGTGAACCAATGACAGATAGTGTATTGTCACATCCTTTCAAATCATGACATAATTGGTAGCCCATTTGTGACCTTGGGCTTCGTTCTTTCTAAATGGGCTTCATTTAGTTTAGAAGTGTTTTCTGTTGGGTTGGATCCAGTAATTGTCTGGGTCATCGTGGGAATCGGTTTTGATAAGTGTGGGGATGTCATGCATTGATTGAGAAGAAAGTGCGACAAATACAATGTTGAAATCATAACAACAACGAACTTATTATTACATGGACCTAATAGTAAATTGTCAAACAACATCGTAGTCACCGACGTCTGCATGAGAAGTACGCTGTTTTCTTCCTCGTCTAGCTTGTGTATGCCTATCGGCTGCATCAAACTGATAGGCTCCTAACCGTGGAACAAGGGGCACAAGTAATTCATAGGCCGATGGTTCATGATGATGGCTCTACAACACGTTCAGTGGTGGGAGGGGCGAGTTAGGATGGATGATAACCTGTGTGGAACAAATAGATATCGAGAGGAGGAGCCCGGTTAGAAAACAATGAAGTAGTAAAAAATGCTTCTGCAGGGGAATATAACAAACATACCGAAACCCAGTGGTTCTCAAGTGGTATGTGGCCTAGACATATAATCGGGATATGCTGGCCGGGCACATGGTCCGCCGCTGCACGTATGGGCAGGTGAGTGCTGTTGTTGTTTTCCCCAAGGATTACCAACACCACATTGAAGGTTGTTGCAGCAATCGTCCCCATGTCAGGAATGGTGAACCACTTCCACGACGGAGCAGTCGGATAGGACCACTACGTGCCCAGCTTGACAATCATCTCTTGCTTAGTGGTTGCTGAAAATACCAGACTGCTTTGGACCTCCCAGTTGGTTTCAACCATCCTCACCATGGCTCCCTTATCTGGGGCCAGGAATCTTCGCCCATACCTAGCCCAACAGCGATGGATCTATATCCACAGTTTCCGTCGGCGACGATCTTGTACCAGCCTTGTATGTACTGTCCCATACATTGTGGCCACAACTTGTGATATTTTTTGTTGAGAAGCAGCCTTGGCGCTTTAGTAGGTTGAGGTACAGCCTTCTGCTTCTTCTGTGGTGACTCGTCTTTGTCAACTTCGGAGCTCTCCCACGCACAGGGTAGTCTCTTGTTAAGTGCACCCACCGGCATGCCCTTGTGTTTGAAGTTTGTGGGCTCATCAAGCTTCGTCTCTTCTGGACGCATTAACTTGTTTAACATTCGTACCGCCTTCAGCTGAACATCCACCGTTAACTTGTCAAACTCCTCTCCTGCAAAGTCATCCATCAACGACCTGTTTACCTTCCTCTTTATCTTCTCGTCATCGACGACATCTGACACATCCGATATGGAAAGTGTTCTCCAAAATTTATGAATCTCCTCCTCTGGTAACGCCTGCCTGGAGTGCACATAAGTTCCAATAACGTGGTAGCAAGGGAGACCGTCCCTGATCATGTTGACGCATTTACAGTACGGCTCCGGGTTCATGTACTGGCCGTTCTTGTACTCGTCCATTAGTCGGTTGAATGTCGGTGCTGAAACCTTGTAGTGCAGCAGGTTGAAGATGTGAGCTCCATCTATAAGCCTGAATTAGGCTTCTAAACTCATGTTCATGCTGCCCTTAATCTCACGAACCTGATTCCGCAACAGCATGTTATACTCTGCGAAGATGGTTGACAGGTTTCCGTTCGGACTAGATAAGTATTTCTTCAAGACAGAATGCGCTCCTTCAACCCTGGTTTCATTGACGAGAGATGTTTGGTTATATTATACGTCAAATGCATCAGATGTAGAAGAAAACGTTAAGGTAGTTTTACCTGTTTGTTGTGTTCTGCCCCAGCGTGAATGCTTCGTCTGTCCATGCTGCGACAAGCTTCCCCTTATGAGGCTTGAACCAGGTTTGGTGCGCGTATGCATGTAATCTTTGTAGACCACGCCAATCGTGAAAAAGTTTTTCGCTCTTCGCATTGTACTCCTCCTCGTTAGTGCAATAGAATAGATCCCTGTACGCGTTAGCTACTCTGGTCGCTCTGGCCTTGTCGGTCAACTTCCATGCAAACAGCTCGATGTTCCGTTGGACGTGAAGCCTACATAGCAAGAACTTCGCGTTTGGAAACATACGGTAAACTAGCTTCATCAACGCCGCCTCCCGATCCGTCACTACACATGTCGGTTGTTGTTTGACTTTGTAGAACAACTTTGCAAGTTGCTCTATGGCCCATCTATAGTTCTCGGTCTCCTCGCGGGCAAGGAATGCTCCGACGATGTTGAAGTTCTTCCACGTTGATGTGATACCTACAATCTCCAGGAAGGGACTGTCGTACTTGTACATAAAAGGGAAGTTCTAAACAACATAGAACGATCTCACACGATACAAAACATGAATCCAGAGAGATGGACTTACACATTAGTGGAGTAAGTTTAGTTCAACAAGATAACGTAGGGGAATGCCCTTAGTAGCCTTATTCCATCCAGGCTTGCAAAGAAAATGTCTTTTATCTTGTTTGTTTCCGGGTCAGACGTGTACTCAACATAATACTCGTTCTCCTTACACTTTTTGAAGAACTCTTGCACTACTGTACGTCCTTCCAATCCTTCCCTCCTGAACTTCTGATTTATGTTATAAATTTGCTTGATGCTCGTCACATTGTCTGGGCTGGACAACATCCCCAGTACGTGCCTCGGTTGTACATGTACTTCAGCCATCTCTCTCATCAGCTTCAACTCTTCCTTCGTTGGACGGCCAGCGTACGCGTTTCCGTGCAGGTTGTCGCTGATGACATGGTTGTGCGTTCCCGTGCGCACAACAATGTTCCAGCGGTCCACCGGTTCCTCAAAGACTTGCAAGAGGAACGGACAGTTGCACTGTCTCACTCTAGTTCTTATCTTCTCGCTGGGGGATTTGGTTGGCGTGCTTTTACCTCTCCTCTGGCACGCTAACCATGTCACAGGCTTTCTACCCTTAGTTCCGCTATCAACCCTGTAGTTGACGAGCACGAAGTTGAGCTTCTTTGCCTCCCCCTTCGCCCATGCAATTATGTCTTCTCTGTCGTCGAAGACCTTATCTGTAACAAAGTACTCGCTATAGTCCTTTGAAGTTATTGGTTGCGGTGTGGCCACGTTCTCGAACTTCGGTAGAGTGTATAGGGGTGCCCATCCCCAAAATTCTGTACCTCGTTCCATATCACTCTGGCTTGGGAACTTTGCCGGACAACTCATCCTGGGGGGGCTCTCTTCGTCATCCGTGAAGCCAAGACTGAATTTGGGTATTGGACAATTGAGTAAGGACTCTACCGGTCTCTGTGGCACATTTGCATAGTCTGAGTAGGGCAATTGAGGTTGTAGGCCGTCACAGTACATGGTTGAGACTTGTATTCGATCTAGGCTTTCATATGAATAAGGAACATAGGCTTGAGAAGAAATTTGCTCCCCATGGTAGAACGATGAGTTATTGCCGTATGCGTCTTGTGCAATCTGTACGTTAGAACAAAAGATATACCACTGTGAGCTCGTAGAACTAAATGCGAATCAGCTTGAGCAACATAATGTAACAAGGTGCAACATATAGAACTAAATGCGAATCAGCTTGAGCAACATAACGTAATAGGTAGACATATATCCTAACTAACTGTAGGGCTTAATGATGAAATAAATCATATGCTAACTACCAGATTCTTGTAACTTATGGAACCAAAATGAATAAATAAATCATACTACTACGACATAATGCAACATACCACACCATAGGGCGTAATCAAGACTACTGGACCTCTACAAGAGTAAACATATATGCTAACTAACCTCATTGTTGTAATCTCCATGTAAATATGATGTGTTTGGATCCACCCCTCGATCCATGCGTTCATCATGCTCATAATGACTACATTCATCACCCTCTGCATGTTTTACTCTCTCAATACTCATTTTCTTAAACTTTGATAAGAAAAACTTCTTCATTTTTGTTAGAATGGAGAGAAATGTTGTAAATGGTTTGGTGAATGAAGATGGTGAGGTGTAGGGGTTTAAATAGGAGAACGTGAAACTATTTTTGTGGATGAAAATGGGTCAAAGAAGCAGGTTCCGGTCATGTCATTGCACCCTTGAGCCATGGAGACATAATTACAGAGGCATGAGCTTGATACGACAACCTACTTCTGGCTTTTCAGTCTAGCTTGCGGTGCGTGACAATGGAAACCATCCTTGGCGTGACGTTGTGGGTCAAACAGGGCGTTACGTTTTCTGTCACTCCTGACGTGACGTCAAAGACATTGGGCTATACACAAATTTGACATACATGGCCCATTTAAGGGGTTATTATCTTGTTCACCATGAAGTTGTGTCTTCATGGCCTTCTTGTTGACATTGAATTTATATATTGTTGGACTAATTTCTTTTTCACATTAAATAAAGTTGTGCCTTGTTGGGCTATTTCATTGATGTACAACTAGTAGCAATGCTTCCAACTTGATACTCTCTTACCATTAAACTACAAAATATTGAAAACATGAGGACACTAGCTGTTACAAGATTAGGTGACGCGATTCTTCTTGCAATTACTAAATTGAAAATTATTCAAATACCATTACATTGTTTCTAAATAAGGCGATTCTGCTTTCGATATCTCTCCCATGACAATGTCGCCTGTTCCCTGCAAAGTGCCATAAAACAAAACAGAAATCATGGGTTATGATCTGTCTTAGGTTTTCTAAGACGACTTACGTCTCTGACCGCTCTAACTTTATCCAAATACTTGATATATTCTTTAGCCTTGAAATTAAACCTTATAAGACCTTTGTTTTGCTGACTTAGCTCATTTTTCTCTTTCCTCAGTTCATCGATAACCTCTTGGGCTCTCTTACAGAACGGTGGATCGATCCATTCTGTAAAATTGCAACCTCCTTCGTTATTTGGCTTGTTCACATCATATGTGCCAAATTCTGGACAACCCCAAAACCTTCTACCAAAGTTCCACCGCCCCTCCACAGTTTGTGAACTAAAGGAAAGCCGCAATGACATACTTTGTTTGATGGGGCTGATGAAGATGATGAAGAAGCCATCTGCTAAGAGATTGATTGATGAATGTGGAATGGAGCTTGTGGATCTTGTGGGTGCGGAAACAACTACATAGGAATCACTCTTTATAGGGGTTGTGGAAAAGGGGTTCTGAAGTAGGGTTGAGGAATAGGCATTGTGCTATACAGCTGTATGTGTGCTGTAACCATCTTCTATCCGTTGTAAGTGTAATACAACTGTAAGCAACTATGAATTTCAAAAATCAAATAGGTGATTCTAACACATATAACATACCAATGTGAAAACCGCCTAAAAGTCTATACAAAATTGACTACAAAGTACACAATAGTACGGAGATGAATTCAAGTGTCACTTAATGTCACAAGATCTCAATATAGGTCATTAGATATCACACAAGTATATTTTCATTGCTTTCATTCATTACAAGTACGTTTTCATCCTGCCGAACACCCTTACAGACCCACCGAGTCTAACACCATCATTTAATATGATTTTCTTGTCAAAAATAGCATAAAAAGGCTTAAATAACCCTTTACAACTAATAAAAATACTTACGAACATCAAAAACACCTCCTATCAATAAAAAGCCCATACCGTCACGCCTCTTGTAAACTATGCTGTCACGTTATGACACCCTACCGTCGTCACGTCAGCGGCGCTTTCCAAAGGCCGTCACTTTAGGTGCATGGTACGTCGTCACGCCGCTGGCAGCCGCTGAAATGACGTCTGGTTCTTCTCCCAGCGTCACGCCGAAACCACATTCCATCGTCACGTTTCCGCCTACGATGGTTAGTAAAAAAATGTTGCGATGGACATGGAGTCCGTATCATATTGCGGAATTTGTAGATACAAGGGTACTTAAATTTTGGCATCGGAAAACCGCTCGTAGTACCCCCAAATTGCAAAAATTCCCAAAAGTTTCAAAAAATTTAAGGCGGAAAACGGAATGACAATCCAAATTCATTTATTAATTAAAAATGAAAAATCCATTTAATATTTCCCGTTTTCTTCTACAAGAATAATACTACTAGAACGCAGCGACGACCACCATCACGAACTTCTCGAGCAACTCCTCTCACTTTCTTCCTCTTCCTCTGTAAAACCCTAATCCTTCAATCCTCTCTGTTCTCTCCGTTCTTCGTCCCTTCTTCCATACAAATTCCGATCATTCAACCACTCGATTGAATTCTAGATTCGCGTTCGAACAACCTCCATCACTACAGAAGCCATCAATTTCCAATCCCTAAATCTCCTCCATGCTTTCTTGACTCCGCTTTGGTGGATCTTGTACCCGTGTTCAGCGTAATTGATTATCAATCCTTTCACCGTCATTTGTTTCCAGATTGTTTTCCTGCATCGATCAACGCTGGCGGGGTTTGATTTCTTGTAAATGTCGGATCCGCCGGGACTCTGCTGGCCATTCCGTTTCGTGTTTAGTAATTCTGAGCAAGTTTTAGGGTTTCACTGCGCAATTCGGAGATTTGAGTTTATTGAGAAAGATATTCAAGTTGGAGAAGTATGCTGAGTCTGGGCGTGGTAAGAGTGTACCTCCCGTCGGATATTCCCGTTGTAGGCTGTGAGCTCTCGCCTTACGTTCTTGTACGACGTCCTGATAAGACTGCTTCCGCGGAGGATATTCCTGAATCGTCTCCAGTTGCTGGCCATTTCTTGAGATATAAGTGGTAAGTAATCATACTGGCTGATCTTTATTCGTTTATGCTTCCTTGGGATTTAGATGGAGTTGCGTCATGAAAAAATGTCAAGCGTACTATGCAAAAATTGTCTTACCTCAAGTCTTGTGAATCACAATTTGCAGATTTAAGGTATTTGAATTTTTAATGATTCTTGGTTCTTGCAACAGTTTAGTGTATAGGCTTAGTATGCTGAGGACCTATCTTGATCGTACAAGTCCTTTTGTGCCAGATTCTTGTCAAGGCTCTCCCTTGTCAAGGCTCTCCCTATCTTTTCAAGTTTTATAAATCAATTGGATTTAGTACGTACATAATAAAAGGAATTAGGACTTGTCCAGACAAGATTAGAAATTACTCTATTCTCTTTGACATAGCAATTCTTGCCCCCTTTCAGATGTGCTTGACATTGATTTCTTGCTCTATGATGCAACTACATCAGATGATTTAGGTCACAATAACAGTGTCTTTCTTTCTGTAGTCAATGAGATTTTTCCTCACAGTCATTTGTTTAGCAGCTGCACTATATTGTATTTTCATGTGCTGGAAATCTCCACGAATGCCTCCAAAAGAAAGAAAGGAAAAACTAAGATTAGTGTATTAAATTGAATTCTGTACATGGTTGTAGGTACCGTATAGAAAGTGATAAGAAAGTTGCAGTGTGCAGTGTGCATCCAACTGAGCAAGCGACATTGCAGTGCACAGGATGTATGAAGGCCAAGATTCCTGATTCCAAAAGTTACCATTGCACTCCCAAGTGTTACACAGATGCATGGCTGCATCACCGTGCTCTTCATGATCGTGCTCTTCATGAAAATGGAGAAGATGGGGTGTTTGGGCGGTCTAGTTCAGGATCAGGATCTTTAAATTCATCATCTTCAACTTCCAGTTTAGCTCCAGTTGCACAAAGGAGAGGGAATGAGACATGGTTTGAAGTTGGGCAGTCAAAGAATTATACCCCCTCAGCTGATGATGTTGGTAACCCTCTTAAGTTTGAGTGTTTTCTTGTAGATGTAAATACAAAGCTTCCGGTAGGACATCCCTCCACTCTCGCAACTTCACGTGTTATTCCTGCTCCAACCCCAATTCCTCGCCGGTTGATTTCAGTCAGTGGGATCGATACTAAGGGTCGTTTGGACCAATCCTCAAATGGGAATTTCACTGTGCTGTCGTACAACACTTTGGCTGATGTATATGCTTTCAGTGATGCTTATAGTTACTGCCCATCGTGGGCTCTTTCTTGGCCTTATCGTAGACAAAATTTATTGAGGGAGATTGTTGGATATCGCGCTGATATCATTTGTCTTCAAGAGGTATGTATGTTTGAAATTTATTCTACTTTAGACCTCATTTTGTGTAAGAACCACTTATCGCAAGGTCTCACCCTAAAGAAACCACTAATTTCTGTATTCAGTTCATTCATAAGCTTACAAACTGACTCTAGGAAGACTGAAATACTGAAGAATGAAATGGTAGTGGTCCTAGTGGCTGCCAGCACTACCCCACTACTTACTCTTTTAACGAATGGCTTTGACTGATTAGTGGCTGGGAAATTAAGCAAACTAAGCAGGAATATATGAATTATTAATTAAGATTAGATATTCTAGGGTTGTATCAATTCTAAATAGTCATGTTTTACTTTCAGCAATGCCCTCTTATTTCGTGTTGCTTGCAGTTTTAATTTTCTTGGATGTTGTGAGTTTCTGTAATTGAGATAGATATGAAACTTTTTCTTTCTTTACTATTTGTTGTTTCTCAAGCTTTGTTGGTGTGCATGTATTCTGCAGGTCCAAAATGAGCATTTTGAGGACTTTTTTTCACCTGAGCTTGATAAACATGGCTACCAAGCTCTCTATAAGAGAAAAACATCTGAGGTATTGTTTGCTGCTTGTTACTGTATATATGTTGCATCTTCCATCTGGATTGTGGCATTCTACCTGACACCATCTAGTAGTTTATTTACTTTTTCTTCTTGATGTTGCAGGTTTCTCATACATATGATGGATGTGCTACATTCTTCCGTAGAGATAGATTTTCTCATGTCAAGAAGTATGAGGTCAGATAGTTTGTGCCCAGTTTGGTCTATATTCATTGTCTCTTTCTTGAATGTTGAAGGACTTGTTTGTTCAAACTCATTATAATTGCATTTTTTCATTATAATGAAGTTTTCTAGAAGAGATGTAGTTTGGCGAACCTACATTATAATGTCGTTTTTCTACAACGTTTTACTTTTTTTGCACGAAATCCAAAGTTTAAAACCCCCTTATCTCAAAAATGTCATTATAATTGAAAATGTGGTTTAAGCGAACGGACCCTAAGTTACGTGCATTTTTGTTATCCTCAGGTTGAGTTTAATAAAGCTGCACAATCATTGACGGAGACAATAGCTCCTGGTCCTCAGAGGAAAAATGCATTGGGTCGATTGGTTAAGGTAAATTAATATTCAATGTATGAGAATATGAATTTGTCTTTTCTTGTTACGAGACATGAAGTTGGTGTATCTTGAACTCATGTGTAGGATAATGTAGCTCTAATAGCAGTTCTGGAAGCAAAGTTCAGCTATCAAGGAGCTGATAACCAAGGGAAACGTCAACTTCTTTGCGTGGTGGGTAGTATATGTAAACTATGCTAGTCTCTTATGTTCTTTCCATTTCATACTGTCTCTCATATTTTGTCTGAAATTTTAAAATCAGTAAAATGCTTTTATAATATAAAATGCTCTTATCCATTGAATGAAAAAGTGACGCCTAGGCGAGCCTAGGCACGCCTTGGCCATGGCATCGCCTACTTGGCCCTAGGCGATGCGTTCATGGCTAGGCGGCCTGGGCGAGCATAGGCTCGCTTTTCCGTTTTTGTTGATTATTTACTTAATCAAAAGGAAAAAATGATTTTTAATTGCATAAAATAAAAAATATTGATTTGCCAAAGATGTTTTACAGCAGAAAAAGATATACGTACTTGTTATATTTGATTATTTTTGTAAGATTCTAGTAGAAAAAGATAACTTACCTATTTTCTCTACAAAAACTAGAGTCCTCCTATAATATTTTTCATATCCTTTCTTTCTCCTCTGTCGTACGTACTTCATCTACTCTCTGCGATCCTCTTCTGTTGGCTGATGATTATCTTAGAAATTGCTGAACTTCTGAGGCAAATGAGGTGAGGTTTAACCTTAGAAGTAGAAAAAAAAAGGGAAAAAAATATCTTCAAGGTCACAACAACAAGATAAAGAGGAGGAAGATGAAGAAGGCTACAAGAACAATATAGATGATGAAGATGTTATCCCGGAAACCGAAGCCGATGTTGTGCTTCTAGATGAAGATGAGGAAGAAGATTAAGAAAATAATGATTCTCTACATGAAGAAGATGATATATATTTTGATTGGTCAACTTTTTATGATTTTTAATTGTTTTAAAGCTTTCAAACATGGTTTTTCGATTGATTTTTTCTATATATTATGACTATGATATTTTTTCATATTTTATGATTATATATTACTTTAAATCAATAAAAATGGCTAAATAAGCCAAGTGCATGGCTGGGCGACCCTAGGTGTGCCTAGGCACGCCTGGGGTGGGCCATCGCCTAGCCTCGCCCAGCGCTTTTTTATTCACTGCTCTTATCAATTGCTATTATGGTTTATTAAATCAACTACTTTGCTATTATGGTTAATCAGTGAATAAAAAAGCGACGCCTAGGCATGCCTGAGCTAGAGCATCGCCTAGTTGGTCCTAGGCGAGCCTGAGCTAGAGCATCGCCTAGTTGGTCCTAGGCGAGCCTAGGCGCCAATTATTTTAATAATTAAAAAAATTGCCAAAGTTTATATAGTATTGTTGTTTTTAATGATGATATTCAATTTTCTTCTTTGGTGATTTCTTTGATTCTTTCTTATTTTTTTAATTAAATGTTAAGTTCTATCTTATTCTTTGATAAGATCTTTGAATTTTCCCGATAAAATTACACATTACTCCTATTCTATTTTTTATGATTTAAATTCACAAACTTTTTTATGCTTTTCAATTGTTTTTATTCTTGAAGGACATGGTTCTTACATTGGTTTTACTTTTGAAACTATAGTTTATGCCTTTATGATGTTTTTCTATATCATATGACTACATATTGCATTTTGTTGCATTTTGAAACTATAGTTTACACATTACTCCTGTATTCTCGTAGTTTCTACTGTCTATAGTTTTATCATCCATTTTTCTTAAATAGCATCTCATGTTTGAGTGCTTATTGCATTTTGTTGAACAGGCAAATACACATGTAAATGTGAATCAAGATTTGAAGGACGTGAAAATCTGGCAGGTTTGTACATCCTCAGGTTCTATATAATATATGTTTTGCGTTATGTGGTCTTAAATTCCGTACACGTTAGGTGCATACCTTACTGAAGGGGTTGGAGAAAATTGCAGCTAGTGCAGACATTCCTATGCTGGTTTGTGGAGATTTTAATTCCACTCCTGGAAGGTTAGTTTTTTTCTTTTTCTTTTTCTTTTTGGTAGTATTAATGGAATTTAACAAGGTATGTTGAAATTACAACGCAGTGCTTCTCATTCACTACTTGCATTGGGGAAGGTAGAATCTCTACATCATGATTTGACAATGGACCCCCTGGGTATCTTGCGCCCTCACGCAAAGCTGTCGCACCAGCTGCCATTGGTGAGCGCGTACTCCTCGTTTGTCAGAGCGGTGGGACCGTACATAGATCAGCAGAGGAGAAAAATGGACCCCTCAACAAATGAACCAATGTTTACATATTGCACCAGGGACTTCATTGGAACTTATGATTACATATTTTACACCGGTAAAACATATCTGATTCAACCCACTCCACTTATGTGTGTTATTGAACCATGGTTTTGCTTGCAGCTGACTCTTTGACAGTGGAGTCGTTACTTGAATTGCTGGATGAGGAATCGTTGAGAAAAGACACGGCTCTTCCTTCTCCAGAGTGGTCTTCTGATCATATAGCTCTATTAGCTGAATTCCGATGCAAGCCTAGGCGACGCTAGATTCAATTAGAGAAAAAAGTTTATACAGTCACAGGAAATTACAGCTTCATATGGTTATGGCGTTCTCCTCTACCATCCATATTATCATGTGTTGAACGATCCGGGAAAATGAGACCACAGTAGGAATATAAAGTTCTCTCTTTGTTTTCCAGTTTCATATTTCTTTTTGTTTTTCTTGTTTCCGATAGAAATCACCCACAATTACTGATGGGTGTGTTCACAGCGATTATGTGTAAACTTCATTTTGAGTCTGAATTTTCAGCAAAGCATATGTCTTGTTGGTGTCGTTTCTCTTTTTTGACTCCCCTTTTCTTTGTTTGATTCTTCTTCACGTTTTATTCTTTCTGAAGCCCGACGTGGTAAGACTTATATCACATGAATTGGTAATGGGCATATGAATGAGAAAGAATAAAACGTGAAGAACCAAATATTTTGATTGGTTTGTCTCATTAATGGTGATATATTAAGGACTTTTGATATTCGTACAATGATATTATTTAAAGGGTCGTAATATGTAGAGGAAATGCGAATTGTAATTTGACCTGGTATTAGAGCCGAGATTCGGCTTTAAGCCCACGAGTTGGTTAAGATGTTGGTTATAAAGTGAATGAGATACCTACCCACACTTGTTTGTTTAAGTGTCAACTGGGCATATTCAGACCCGTTGCACTTGCGGGGACGTGTTGAGATAGTATCACATATCGGAAGTTGGTAGATAAATGTCCACTATATAAACTCATGAATTGCTCATCCTATTGCCAATTGGTTTTAGAATGAAATTTCATTGAACTTGTATGTTGAATCGTACTGCGCGTGTAAGTGCACGACTATCTTGTCCGTGTTGGACGTGGGGCCCATGTTGTACTAATTTATGAACATAAATCATTATATTATGATTACTACTTCAAATATGTTTTACTTGATTTAATTAATGTTTAGTATATCTAAATATTAATATCACACTAATGTTTGTTGTTTAATATACATACAGTTGTGAATCTCACTCTTTCAAAATGAAGCAAACTCATCATAGATAGATGATCTTAAGCTATAAAGTATATCATCCTCGTAAATCATACACTAAAAGTCTCAAAAATTTAGGGCAAGAAGTGTCTATTTTTTGGGTCGAAAGGCCCAAAAAATATCTTACCCTACACCCAACCCCCCAAAAGCCACCATCCACGAATCTCGAGTAGCGCGTGCAAGTATCGCACCCTTTTTACCCAACCAAATAAGCGCGTGTGTAACACATTCCAATCACCCTTGTGGGATTCAGATCTGATTTTATTTTCTACTGAAAATTAGAAGGGAAAAAAAGAAAAAGGGAAAAAGTTACACCCACCGTTTAAGAAGATGAAGAACGCAACGCCGTCCAACAAGTCATATATAGTGTAGAAGAATGTCCGTGCAATCTTCCAGTTGGAGTTGAAATCGGAGGACGAGAGAGAAAGATAAGGGAAATAGGGTTGGAGATCTATCTGTCTGTATCTGCGTCGAGAGATTTTCTCGCCTTAGTTTGTCTGATCTATCCGAGCCGTAAAATCTAGGGTTTCTGGTGCTTACTTGTTTCGTCAACGCCAATCCAAAGGCTAAATCACAGGTTCGTTTTTTCCTCTATACTTATCTTCTTCTTATGCGGCTGAAATTGTGTATCCTGAATAGGAAAAATGCTTTTTTATATAAACTGGATTTGATTGTATTCTGTGGTTTTCGTTTTCGTGTTTCGATTGGTCATTCTGATTTCGGTGGTGAAGAAATTGGTTTTTCGTTCGTTATGGTTGTTTGATTCCGCCGGCTTTTCCCAATCGGCGTGAGTATTTTGGTTTTGCGACGAATCACTTTTTGCCTTTTCGAGGGTTTTGGTCTTCCGATGGCTGGTTAGGTTGCTCTAAGCATGTGTTAATTGTTAGGGGATGGTTTTGTTGGGGGTTCAGCGAGGTCTTTGGGTTGGCCATTCCGTTTGTTTGACGATTGCTGTATTTGTGCGCTGATTTTGTTCGGAGCTTTGGAGATGTCGGATATGATTAATTAGGGTTTTTCTCTGATTTTACTTTCTAGATTGAAAAGCAGGACACTAAAGGTAATTGCGGATTGTTGCTAGATTTTCACGCTTAAATCTTCGCAGAAACGAGATAAGGTACTGCAAGGAGTTGTTCACCTGATTCGACATTTTAGAGGTTGAGAGGTAGTGCATTTTTCTGATCATTGACAGCTATGAAAAACTCTTGGGCTGATGTTGCAAGCTCCGAGGCTGATCATGTAGCTCCAGTTTCCTTGGACAATAATGGTTTTGGTGGTCCCCCTCGACCCACCAAACCTACATATTTACCGCCACACCTACGTTACAGGCCGCAATCAACCGAGCCTGCTGCACCATCTAACATGGCACCTCCACAAGCCTATAATGATAGGTCCTCTTATGGAGGGACTAGTAGTGGGCCCAGGTGGGGTGGTCCAAGACCAGATGTTGGACGCCAGGGTTATGGTGGAGGTTACGGTGGAGGGGGTGGTGGCAGAGGTGGATGGGGTGGTGGTGGCAGAGGTGGAGGTGGAGGTGGATGGGATCGTGGGAGGAGCAGAGAGGTAAACCCCTTTGAGGATGACGTTGATGATCCTGTTCCTGAGCAAACATTTGAGCAGGAGAACACAGGCATCAATTTTGATGCTTATGAGGATATTCCTGTTGAGACTAGTGGGGATAATGTGCCTCCACCTGTAAATACTTTTGCTGACATAGACCTTGGGAATGAGCTGAATATGAATATCAGAAGATGCAAGTATGTGAAGCCGACACCTGTTCAGCGGCATGCAATCCCAATATCCCTTGCTGGAAGGGACCTTATGGCTTGTGCTCAGACTGGATCTGGGAAAACTGCAGCTTTTTGTTTTCCGATTATAAGTGGTATAATGAGGGGGAATAATCCCCCAAGGCCACGTGGAGCACGAACTGCGAATCCATTCGCGCTCATTCTGTCACCTACTAGAGAGCTATCAATGCAGGTTTGTAATTGGTTGAAAGCTTGAATACAGTTAGAAACATATCGTGGAACCGGTGCTTTAAATGTATTTTGTCACTTGTTCCAGATTAATGATGAAGCTAAAAAGTTTGCATACCAAACTGGTGTGAGAGTTGTGGTTGCGTATGGGGGAGCACCCATCAGCCAACAGGTTAGATTCTGATATTATTATTCGTTAGCTTCAACTTTCCTATATCTTGCAAGCTATGCTCTTTAGGTGATTGTGAACTTGCGGATTTTATACTTCTTGGACTTCGTCCTGCTTTCTGGGTTATCCTCTTTTCCTTGTTTAAATTATTGTTTTTTTTTGCTCAGTTATCCTGATTCAGTTATGTTGCTACGTTGATATCTGATAGTTAATCAAGCTCGAAGGTTTCATGTATTTGTAAGTTGAAGTTGTATAGATGGCTTATGGTTTTCAGTTAGAGTCGGTCATTTGGTATTGCATTCTGCTTTGGATGTTGGTAATATCATATGCATTGTCTTGTACTGGATAAACTTTGATATACGACTTGTGATAATAGTAAATATGATTAGACATGTGATGTTCACTGGAAGCATATATATTTTTTAGGATTCGACAATGCCAAAACCTAAACCTGCCTTGAATGCTGGTCCTTTACTCTAATGCTATGGTTAATTATTGATAGACAAGAGGATAATTAAACAAACTAACTGCTGTATTAATAAATTGAACTGAAGATACACTAACAATCTCAGTGAAGTCACACCTTCAAGGAGGCTAGGGCACACTGCCTTCTATTGATCCTTTGGATAATCTCTAATCTTAATCTAATTCTTATTTAAAGCTACTAGAAAACCCTAACAAAACCCTATTAACATCATATGGGCCTAATGGACCTGTTTTTATTACGTAACAATTATCAGTTGAGCTTCCCATGTTTCTCTATGGACTGTGTAAATTTGGTAAGATGCTGCCACTTTAATTATCTTCTTTAATGGATAGGCTGCTGTTGTTTTCTGATCAAAGTGCAAGAATTTTCTAGTAGTTTATCATATATATACCTGATATTTGTCTTTGATATGTTCAGCTGCGGGAGCTTGAGAGAGGGGTTGATATTCTTGTTGCAACTCCTGGGAGGCTGGTCGATCTGCTAGAAAGGGCCAGGGTTTCATTGTCAATGACCAGATACTTGGCACTTGATGAAGCAGATCGTATGCTTGATATGGGTTTTGAACCTCAAATTAGGAAGATAGTTGAACAGACTGACATGCTTCCTCGTGGAGTCAGACAGACAATGCTTTTCAGTGCTACATTTCCAAGAGAAATCCAGGTTTAGCTCATCCTGTCATGACATTATATAAATGCTCTTAGATCTCACTTATGATTAAAGCCCAAAATCCAAAAAGCACATTTGTCTATTAGTTCAAGGCTTCAAGCTACCTATCTTGTTAGTGGGAAAACACACTATCACATTCAGTAACTCATGAAATTTGGCTTCTTAATGCTTTGTCTCTGACAGTGGTTACAATTTTGTGCTGTAAAATGACTGACTGGTTATATACAAAGTGGTAGTTGGTTGGTTATGGCAATTGACAGTTATTAACTATCTAAATGAGAACCTAGTGTTCTTTTCATGGCTATTATGTGGAAAAATTGGAAGAACTCTTGTGGCTTGAATAGAGAAATATACATCTAATTATGGTGGAATAGATTATCAAGATTCATTGTTTACTTGTTTTAGAAATTCAGAGGCATTGATGTCCGTACTGGCAGCAAAGTCTTATATAATAAATGTTGTTAGCCAATGACGCGGTCTTCTTAATTATTTGTTGTTTGATTTTAATGCATAGCTACTCCTTCACATTCATATTGTGGCTCTGGGTCATGTAACTTTCACCTTTGTCTTGAATATATGACAACCTTGTGAAGTTTATGTGGTGTAGGAGGAAGTTAATGTAGAGACAGATGTTAGTTCTGATCTATGATTTATATTATTGCTTCATATGAAGAATTTTGTTTTGTGAGTGCCTGTAACAGGGTTTATCCTTCAGTTTTATACTATTGTTCCTGGTAAGCTGGTAATATAGTATCCACATCTATTTGTTCTATGGAATGGTTCATCTATCCAATGATTCATGTCATCTTTGTTGTGATGTTGTACTTTGACTTCCATACCACAGCATGCTTAGTTAGTGAAACAATCTCAGCATAGTGGTTAACTGTTTTTTTGATGATTTTTAATTAGTCCGTTGTGAGTCGGAGTCTGATCCCATACTGTTTACTTACCGAGACTGGGTTTCTTCTTTCTTGAGTATTTAACAGTTAATCTTCTTTTTGCAGCCTTTTGGAGAAATATGCAAGCTCTTCTTATTGACAACATACTGTTTCACTTAAATTGTTTTGTCATCTAGGTCATGTCCTGATTAGCATGCATTAGTGTTTTTGTTTTTCTTCTTGCGTATATAGCAAGCTCTCTTCTGGATGATTTCAGTTAGTGTTGTCCGAACATCCAGAAGTATCCACTATTTGGCTGTTACATATATGCAAGCTGATTATATTTTGGTATGTTACACAGAGGCTGGCATCCGATTTTCTAGCAAATTACATTTTCCTGGCTGTTGGAAGAGTGGGTTCGAGCACAGATCTGATTGTGCAAAGGGTTGAATTTGTTCCCGATTCTGACAAGAGAAGTCATCTAATGGATCTTCTTCATGCACAGAGAGCCAACGGTACCCATGGCAAGGTATCTTATTCTTAGACATTGTCTAAATTATGTTTAGTGGTGAGTGGTGTAAACGTTCGCTAACCAGATTTCTCAATTGTCCTTATTGTGCAGCAATCTTTGACACTTGTGTTTGTGGAAACTAAGAAGGGAGCAGACTCATTGGAGCACTTCCTTTGTATGAATGGATTTCCAGCTACCAGTATTCACGGTGATAGATCACAGCAGGTCAATATAGATTTAATTCCAACCATTTTCTTGTAACCTCCACTTCCCATTTTTTTTTTCCAGATTGACTCCTAGTACATAATCCTTATAGTAAGGGCAAAGTAGTCTAGAATTTCTTTTCCTTAATTAGTTTCTGCCCTTGCCATAAATGTAAAAGCTGTATGCAGGAGAGGGAACTGGCATTAAGGTCATTCAAGAGCGGCAACACACCAATCCTAGTGGCAACGGACGTAGCAGCGCGAGGTCTTGACATCCCCCATGTGGCCCACGTGATCAACTTCGACCTACCAAACGACATCGACGACTACGTCCACCGTATCGGCCGTACCGGACGAGCTGGCAAATCGGGTCTCGCAACGGCCTTCTTCAACGACGGCAACACCTCAATGGCGAGATCACTAGCCGAGCTCATGCAAGAAGCCAACCAAGAAGTGCCCGACTGGCTCACCCGCTACGCTTCCCGCTCGTACAGCGGCGGCGGCGGCAGAAACCGCCGTGGCGGGGCCCGCTTCGGCGGACGCGATTTCAGACGCGACAACTCGTACAACCGCGGAGGAGGTGGTGGTGGTGGCCCCCCGGATTATTATGGAGGAAACAATAACGGTGGTTATGGTGGTGGTTCAGGGTATGGAGGTCCGAGCTATGGTGGTGGTGGTGGTGGTGGGTATGCGGCTGGTGTGACCAGTGCTTGGGACTAGCCACGTGGTGCTCTACTTATGATGGTCTGTTTTTTTTAATTTTTTTTTTTGTTATGGGTTTCGGTTTTAACATGCCCCGTAAACTGGAGATCAGTAAACGTGTTTTGGGGGCGGTGTCTTGGTATGGTAGAGATAATGGTGCGTGATGGTATCAGTTAGGTTGTGGTTTATACACAGAACCGACGGGTCTTTAGGCTTCCTCTGCTCAGATTATTATGCTTTTATGCGGGAAAAAAGAATTGTTTGCTATGGCTGCTATTGTTATTTGCTTTAAATTTTGCATTGGAAGCTATGCTTGGGATTTTGCCTATATGGTTTGCGTTAGGAGTCACACACTTAGGAGGCCGTCTTTTGTATAAATTCAGACTAACTCTAGCTGGGAATGAGTAAACCAATCAATCTTTACATTTTTAGTATGGCTTGGATCTTTCTTGAATGCCCAATGGAAAATTGGGAACCGAAGACGATCGTTTGCATTCCTATTTAGTATATACATTTTGCCAGTTTTTTGGGGGTTTAAGGAGAGATGAAGTTAAAAAATATTGGATTACAACAAAATAATATGAGGTGTAGCCCTTTCCCGAATATTCTCATGCATGATTCCGAAAACAGATTATGGAGGATCCTACAGAAAACAAAAAACTAGTGGAAACGAAAAAGCAAGGGAAGTTAGGGAGTCCGCAACCCCGTTAGCTTCCCGATAGACGTGACGGGCCTGACAACACCAGTCCATACAAAATAAGCCTTTCACCGAGGCGACAAGACTAGAAAGGGGGTGGTCACGATTTGTGGGTTTGTTCAAGAGAATGATCAATAAACGTGAATCGGTCTCCAAACGAACCCTCCTGTAGGCTGTAGCCACGTGACTAGGCCAAAGTCAAACTCGACACAACACCCCAAAATTCGGCCATAGGAACCGAACAAACACCTATGTTATGCAAACACCCCCACCCACTTACCTTCGTGGTCTCTGATGACACCTCCCTCCGTGGCCCTCCCATCGTGAACCGCACCGTCCGTGTTAAGAGTGACCCAATCCCTCGGGGGAGGATCCCACCTAATCAGCTCCACCTCTCTCCGGCACTAATGTACTCTAGCATAATCCACCACCTGCTTCTTAGTGAAATCAACCTCATTGCCCCCAAACGCATCCCGGTTGAAAACCCACTCATTCCGCCACTTCCATAAATGCCATAGAGTCATAGAGAAAAGTGCCGCCCAACCCATATCCTTCGACTCCTCTCCCGTGATGTTGAACTAAACCATTCGGCAAACTCCATAACATAGAAGCGCCCCACCCTTCTACCACAAAGAAGCTCTACCAAACCACTCTAGCTTCACCACAATCCCTAAAAAGATGTACAAGGGATTCCCACACACCGCACACACTCATCCGAATTGGTGAAATGCCTACGAAATCTTTCATCATTCGTAAGGATAACCCCCTTGACCGCTAACCATACGAAAACCCGGACCCGTTCCTACACACTCAAAGACCAAATACACAAATATATATGTTTATCAAGAAAGGAATCAATACCTTGGCCCTCAATGACGTCGTAGCCCGTGGTCACGCTATAAATTGCCGACTTCGTTCTATCCCAGGCTAAGCGATCATGATGAGTTTCCGACTCCAACACCGGTATCGCCGCCATATTTTATGATCACATCCATCGGGAGCCGAAAGGAAAAGAGATCCCATTTCCAACCTCTACCGTGCTCCCACATATCCGCGACCCGCCACTCCATCTTCTCCACAGGAACCATCCAACAGCTTCACATCGGTCAGCCAAACATCGAACCAAAACCGGATTGTTTCCCCATTACCAATCAACCACCGGGACCCTTTGTAAATGACATGTTTAACCCCTTTCTTAATGGCCCGCCAAATAGGAGAAATAACAGCCCGCTCTCCAAGATCCGGTCTAATATACTTAGCACGAAGCACCCTAGCCCAAAGCTCCGAATCACTATGCAAGAAACGCCAACTGAACTTCCTATTGAGTGCCAAATTTAATCTCTCCATCTTCTTAATACCAAAGTCGCCTTCTTCCTTCGTTTTTACACACTGACGACCAATCAACGAGATGCAACTTCTTACCATGACCATTACCACCCCACACAAAATTATTCACGAGTTTGTCAATCCTCCTAGAAATCGACTTGGGCACACGAACCACCGCCATGGTATAGACCGGAAGGGACCCGAGAACGGATTCCGCAAGTGTAACTCTCCCCGCCAAACTAAGTCGTTTCGCCCTCCAACCCCCGATCTTCGGATGAATCTTACCAAGAAGGAAATAAAACGTATGCTTACCAATATGTTTATGAAGCATCGGGATACCTAGATAAGAGCCGAGATCATCCGTGACGCTCATGCCGCTCACCCTGCTAATCGGATCAGCCAATAAACCCGCAATATTAGGCGAGAGAAAAACCTTTGACTTCTCAAAATTGACCTTTTGCCCCGACGAACTACAAAATCGGCTCAAGCACTCCACCATTACACTAGCTTGATTGACCGACGCTTCACCAAAAAGTAATATATCATCCGCAAACATGATGTGTGAAATGGGAGGACCCCCCAACGATGCCACCACCGGTTTCCAACGATCATCTCTCATAGCCTCCTCAATAATATGACTAAGCCTCTCCACACAAAGCACAAAGATATAAGGAGAGATGACATCCCCTTGACGAATACCCCTAGAGGGAAGGAACTACTCGGTTACCTCACCATTCCAAAGCACTCTCATTATAGGTGAAGATATACAAGCATCAATCCAATAGATTCACTTCTCCTCGAATCCCGCATCCACAAGCATATCGATCACAAAATCCCACTGAAGCCTATCATAGGCCTTCTCAAGATTAATCTTCATGACCATAAATTAAATTCTTTCTTCCCTTGCTTACATTTGAAGGCATGGATGAGTTCTTGGGCAAGGAAAATGTTATCCGTGATGAGTCTACCTGGAAAAAACTACTTTGGCTCGGACCAATGAGGCCCGGCATTAGCTTTTGCATACGAAAGTGTAAGTAATTTAGTAATAACTTTATAAATCACATTACATAAACTAATGAGACGAAAGTGAGAAACCTTCACCGGGCTATCCACTTTGAGAAGAGAGAGATATACGTCTCGTTCAAATGCGTGGGAAGAACACTCGTATGGAGGAAGTTCCGAACCACCGTAATCACCGAACCACCGTAATCACCGAATCACCCAACGTACCCCAATATTTTTGGTAGAATATCGGTTGGAAACCATCGGGACCCGGCGCTTTTAACGATCCCATGCTACGTACCACTCCAAGGATCTCCTCATCACTAAAATCACCATTAAGATCTCTCCATTGATTCCACTGCAACTTTGGAAAACAATTATATGGAGTAGTAATAGGATAAAGATCACGGATGGGTAAACACGTCTAACCAACTCTTCAAGATCACGCGGGTTGGTGATTCTTTCCTCATTCGGTCCATGGTGCATCAACACCCTATTCCTACGACGCCTCACCAAAGTAGAGACATGGTAGTACGAGGGATTACGATCCCCATCCACAAGCCAATTTCCCCAAGCTTTATGTTTCCACACGGTCTCTTCGTTCAATAACACAACATCAAGCTGCTCCCGGACTTCCTTTTCCTTTTGAACTGCACATTAGTAGAAGGCCGCCACTAGCTAAATCTCTCTGAATATCATCAAGAAGCTGCAGAAGAGTATCCTTCCTAACTTTAACATCACCAAACACATGGACATTCCATTCCCTCAAAGCCACAATGAGCTTCCTAATCCCCTCCATAAAAGGCACACCACCTTCCCAGTTTGCACGAAGGAATTCCATAAAGGTAGAATGATGGAGCCGCATGGCTTTGAACCGAAACGGCCTCCTCCTAGCACTTAAGAAACTACGGGGTAAAAGGTTCAACAACGGAGTATGGTCGGACCTAAGTTTCGGAAGATGGCGTACCGAAGCACTAGGCCAAGCCACCAACACGGACGGAGATGCAAAGATCAAGGCGCTTAGCAACATAGTTAGACGTATCCTCGCCTCTCGACCACGTAAGTTCTGACCCGAGAAACTAGGTTTAGCTCACTCAGGTTATTTTTACTATCTCCGTTTCATAACACAAGTCGTACAGAGATAGAATTGTGTATTAACCGTAGCCTTTCCTATTGTCTTTTTAATTAGGTCTAAAACAGACTTGTTGAAAGAAAAAAAAAGTAATCTAAACATACAAGTCTTCTACAGCTTAGTGAGTTTCATACGCAAATTGTTACTTAGGCAATCCCTGAAAATAAAACAAGTTATTATCTCCAATAATACATATCTGATCCTGTAATCTTATACGTGAATGGACTAAATATAGATTCGGTCCAAGATTCAAACTAGTACGCAGGGTGTTCGAGAT